>NC_052109.1:5688164-5746255 GCF_012273895.1 Zerene cesonia
AATATGTGTCCGCCATGTAAGTCTGCGATCCAGATAGATTCCAAGGTATTTAGCACCATCGGCTTGGGGAATTGTTACCTTATAAATGAAAGCGTTTTTTTTTTGTTTTTCACATCGCAACAGAGCGATTTTATGGAATGACTTTTGTATCTGAAGGGTGGAAGCTTAAAAGTGAACCGCAGTGAAACATCTCTTTTGACCTTTGACAATTTCCTTTGACCAAGTGGGCTTGGCTATGGGTAATAACTATATAATGTGTAATATTGATATTACTATTTATTAAGAGCGTGACTGCATCATTATTATCTAACAATATATTTAGTTTCATATTTATACTATCGTAGGGTAGGATAATTCATGAACAACAGCGGTTCGTGACATATTTTTTAATTTGCAAAATCGTACGAAGAACGCTCCCAAATCATAAAAATATTTGACCGTTCTTAACCTTGAATGATCGACAGGATGAATCGAATTTGACGATTCTTTTTTTATTTAAAAGCTGGTCACTCCTGTGTGCCATCATTTCAATTTGGTCTATTTATAAATATTTGAAGGCGGTTTAATTTTTGACGTGACAACGTCTTAAATTAGGTTGCGGCTCGGAGGCACTTATGAAAAAGTGTAACGCCCGGTAACGTTACGATGAGTCACCGAACTATGATCGGTCCGCCGCGCGCGCAGCACTAGAGAATTAGGCGCATTGAATCGGCGCGTGCTTGTGTCTGTCTTTTTAGTAAACAAAATATATTTTCTATAGTTAAAATTTGTGCAATTCTTATTTTCATTCAATTCCTTGTTCCTATTGTGCAATTTAATAATATTCATATCAATAAATATTCTACCGAGAAAAAGACGTTGTCACGTAAAATCTTCGCCCGTAAAACCGACTTTACAGGCAACCATTTTTTTTTTGTAACAAATTACCATTCGATTATTAAAGACGCAAGTTGATGATCTCATATAAATTTTCATAAAAAGTAAATAATGAAACGTATATAATAAAACAACTTATTTTACTTCCATCAATTTATTATTGTAGTTTAAATATAAAAAATTGAATACAGTGTTTACATATACATCAATTAAAAGAAACTATATACCTTTTCAAAGGTAGAAATAAAATTTGCCTCTAATATTTTTATTCTAAATATCACATAATAATTATAAAGATAAAATGTTGGTTACTGCAAGATTCTAATAAACTGCTCACATAAATAAAAAATCAACACAAAACAATTATTTTCAACAAATTTTATACATCTTGTAAGAACACTTTCACACAATGTCATGGCACCTAGCGATCCTGATTTAGTGTAAGATATAAAAAATATTTACATATTTTATTATTTAAAGATATCATTTACTAAATGCTCTAAAATGCTAGGTAAATATTCAAGCACCTTTTTATTTACATGTTTTCAAATGAATAATAATATGTAGAAGTTGAGCCCTATTTTGGGATAGATTGAGGCGAGGTGTGAAATTCGAAACGGTTTCCTTAATGAACTCATAATATTTAAGGGCTATAAATGTATGCACTTTTTTTGCAGACTCGTCTATACAACGTTACTTGGAGATTATACGTTGTTGGTACCATTTCGTTGTCTTTAAATAGTAGCATAACACAGATGTATTGATCCTCTCCACATTACATACTTGACAAAAAAAAAAACCCCAGCCCTTAGATACCTGATTTTTCTACAGATTTATCAGTAAGTTCAAATATACCCAATATTTGAATGTCTTGCTGAATTTCATAAAATCATTTCTATTATATCATTTATATATGTTAAGAAGGTAAGAATTATAAATGGAATTTCTGGTCCAAATATTTCTCAAAACTGTTTCCAACTTCTAGTTTCAGTCGTAGTACCTGCTTTGTTATTGCAAAATTACAAAAAAATATTGCTTTTGTATTACAACTGACCTGCAGTTCCACAATTCACATTTCCAGATCTAAAATATAATAAGGTAGACTAGGCTCAATGCTTCATCTTATTTTATAACATACAAGTAAAAAATATCACATTAAAACAAATGATCATATATTTTCAAAATGTTATTCCCTTGCTTTAATTATATTGTCTTTTGGGTATTTTTTATTTTGGATACTAAAATGAACCGTCACCGTGGATAGGATATGCATGGAGATCATTACATTAAGTAGGATGCGGACTTCTTACGACTAATCTGTTGTATCTGAAACACAAATTAAATATGATAGATTAATTTTGTGACTTATTATTTATATATGCTAATATTCATGTTTGTGATAAGAATATAAAGCTGAAGAGTTTGTTTGTTTAAATGCACTAATGACAACGTAGGATATGTACGTGATCCACGAGTGCTGTAAGATATGTGCCACGAACGAAGCCGGGGTGGACTACTAGTCACAAGAGTTTTGCTAGAAGGTCGCTGGAAATCACTGAAGGGTCGCTACAGGGGCGCTAGAGGATCACTGGAGGAACGCTGGTGGGGCGCTAGAGGATCACTGGAGGAACGCTGGTGGGTCGCTAGTGGGTCGCTGAAAGTCACTGGAGGGTCACTGTAGGGTCAGTGGAAGTCACTGGAGGGTGTGTGGAGGGTCGCTATAGGGTAGTGGCTCACCGTCGGCGTCGGCGCGGCGCCACTTGTCGGCGTGGTCGCGGCAGAGGTCGGGCGCGAGCGCGGCGCGCACGCCGCCCAGCAGGTCGGCGGCGCCGGCGGCGGCCAGCGCGAGCGGCGCCACGGCGGCGCCCGGCAGCTGCCGCAGCACGCCCGCGCCGCGCCCGCGCCGCGCCGCCGCCGCCATGCTCGCCGCCGTCTCCGCGAACCCCTGCCCCCCGATACCACACGTCACTATTTATTACTATATGACTATGACAAATGTTGTCGCTTGATTACTGGACAGTTTATAAGTATCATTGTTATGATATACATATTGTGTAAAATAAAAATATAAATTCAGAGTTTTTGCCGGCTCTTCTTCCTAGTAACTGCTTTGCGAACCGCCGGTATGTAGTTAGATTTATACTGTGATGAGTTTTATCCTTATAAAATACCGCATAGAAACGTGATCACAAAAAATTAAAACTAAAAATTATGGTACATGCCTTTGCCAAATTTTTACCAGATACAAAAAAAATTGATATCTCTTTTATTGAAAATGTACGGTACTAACATGACTTTTTTGTAATCTAACCTAGCAAAGAAGATATGTATTGCTCCCTATGAATGACGTCATTTGGCATTTACGTCATTTTGGAATGTAATCCACCATTCAGTGACTCAAAAGGAGGAATGAGAATCTCAATAGTTTATATAAATATGGGTAGCGTAATTTTTGATCCAGTTTTGATTAAACATAAAAAACAAGCAACTGAAACTTTTGAAGTGTTGCGTCACGCACCTCCCGCACAGTGAGGTAGGCGCTGGCCACGCCCTCGCGGATGTCGGCGGGGTGGCGCGCGGGGTCGCGGCGGCGCCGGCGCGCGCGCGCCGCCGCGCCCAGCGGCAGCGCCGGCGCCGGCGTCAGCATGTCGAACGCGGTCTCCGCTGTTGCCTGCGCATGATTTAAAATTCGGTGTTGAGAGACGATAATGCGACAGCGATCTGGAGTAAGCGACGAGGAGTCGGAGAGGTTTTATCGTCGTTTGAATTAATACAAAAATAATTATAACACTTCTTAATATTTTCAATGGTAAAATACTAAACTATACTGGATGTATGTGTAAAGTCGTAGTGGTCTATTTGGAGTGTACCACACTCTATTCTGTAATATTTTGTGTGTTGTGTGTGTTGAAATAAATGATTATTTATTTCTTCTTATCTATCACTATTTTTTGTGTGTATGTATGGTGCGAAGGGGCACCTTATGCGTGTGCGTGTTTTTGTGCACCTGGGAAAGTGGAGAGTAAGTGCGTGTAAGTGCGTGTAAGTGTGTGTGTGTGTGTGTGTGTGTGTGTGTGTGTGTGTGTGTGTGTGTGTGTGTGTGTGTGTGTGTGTGTGTGTGTGTGTGTGTGTGTGTGTGTGTGTGCGTGTACCTGCACGAGGTGCAGCAGGCGCGCGGTGATGTCGAGCGCGGCGACGGCGGTGCGCGCGGTGAAGGAGGCGGCGCCGCGCCGCAGCCCGTGCACGAGCCGCCCGTCGCGCCGCCACTGCTCCACCGGCAGCCACACCAGGTCACGGATGCCGGTTACTGATGAAGAGGAGATATGATCAATCTAGATTTATATACAAGTTTTGAATGATGAGTGATCTATCTACGCACAGCCCAAACCACTGGATGGTTCCAGCTGAAATTTGGCATGCATTAAATGGCAAAGCATTTAAAGTTGTTATTACTCGTTACAATTACAAAATTAACGTCAAATTTCAATATCAGCATATGAACACGGCTTACTACATGTGTAATTGGTCCAGACGTGGTTATTTTGGTTCTGTTTCAAAGTACATACTAATAAACTATAGTTATTCAAAATAACGCAGCCCATTGCACTGCGACAAACCCACCTACCAAGTTTGCCTTAACCGTACGAAATTGGATAATTTAAAAGTAAGAACCAATCTAGGAACACTTTTCAAGGTGAAATCATTAAATTGAAAAAATGGTCTATATAAAAAAGTTTAATTAACATTTCATTGTACAGCAATAAACTTACTTATTTGAAGTAAGGAATGCATTGGCCCAATACCGCTGAGGAGTCCTGGCAGCTGATGGCGCTTTATGTCAGAGAGCCACTCGTGCAAAGCCCATTGCACGAGCTTTTCTAAGCCCAGAAGACCCAACCTAATAAAAAAAAGGAAGTCAAACAAGTGTAATTATTTGAATACTTCGATCATTAAAACAACTTGAAACACAATCAAAATTCTAGTGAAAGTAAATGTCAGAGTAAAATCAAGCTTATTCGTATTATTTAAAGGAGTATTCACAAAACGTGTCAAAACTAACGCTCTAATCTGGTTGTATTGACCAATATAAATTCAACCTTATTCGCATAAATTAAAGTCCGATTTACAAATCACAAAAATTCCACCTCTTTATTGTGGATCTAGTTGATATAAATTATCGATATTTGTATCTAAGTACACTTGTAATTTTGAAGGTATAAAAGGGGGTTTTGGTGGATATCTAGCATTTCTAAGGTTTGACTGCTCCCGTCGAGGTTACAGCTCAAGTTTGTAATGAATAATTCAAACTAATTTACATAACCAGAATATTTATGTACAAATTTTATGTTCTGAAATTCAGAAGACAATAAGTTATTTATTATTTTAAAAAAATCTTAACTCACTTATAGTCCAGTCGTTTGAGCGTGAGTTCGGAGCAGTTGAGTTGACCCAAACCCATGAGCAGACCGGCCACTGGCCCCGCAGACAGATCGACACGTTTGCCGACGTAGTCCAACCTTATTGGTACTTCAGGCGAAAATACTACGCGCCTGAAAATGATATATTTTATTATATTAAAAATGTAGTAACGGCGTGAGTTTTAAGATATTTCAAGAGTTCTTAGAATGAGTATTGTATCTAAAAACATAAATTTAGTTATTTTTGTGATTTCGGACCATTATTCTTAGGCTTCTTCGACTAGTTATTTCAAAACAGTTTATTGACGATAGGTATCGCTTCAGGCGTTTTTCAGGAGCTCACCTAAAGTAGATAGGTGAATCATCCACGGGTTCGGCATCAGGCAGTTTGCTGGTTGTCTTCTCTTGACTCACGGCTAGCCGTTGGAAATCTTCTTCTAATTGTATAAGATTCTCTGACACAAGGCGTTCTGCTTCATATGTCTCCATGAGGGGTTCATCGTCACGAATTACTGTAGATTCAAGATTATTTTATGTCTATAAAATAATATTTATAATGTCTCAGTAACTAAATAAAATATAATTGTTTCCAATGGTATGGGAGTTGCCAAGATACAGAATGTCCTAGTTTGGGGACTAGTCTGTTTATTGTCCTTTTTTCATCCATATATGATTATTATTATTTTTAAAGAAAATGTGCTTAGTTCTTTAATACCCTAACATTACAATTTTACCCTGCATACATAACAGTAACCAAAATTAAAATTTTAACTACATGTGCTATTTGAAGTAAATTCGATGCAATGGCGTAAATTTCAATTGTGGCAAGCTTTGTGATGCAGTAGAATTAATAAAATGCTATAAATAAATGAAAATAGAGATATAAAAAAATGAAATGCTAATACCTGTTTCGTTAAGAGAGAGACAATCCGCGTCACCGAGCGAAGTGGGCGTGGGCGGGGGGTCCCGCAAATGGCTTGCGATACTCATAACGGGCGGTCGGTGCGTGGGAGTCGTTTGACGAGACCCTCCGGAACCGCCTGTGCCACCGGACTCGCTTGTTGCTCCCCCAGCTATTGACTCTTCTTCTGCATTTGGAATTAGTAGATTAATGACTGATCGTTCAACTTGAGTTTTGATAAGTAAAACGCTTAAAAAACATCAGTTAAGTATCTGCCACCTAAATCTATTAAAAAGATAATTAATAGGACAGAACAAAGAAAAATCAATGTGACTAATTGACATTTTGCTGACCGATTTGAATAACCATTCTGTTTGTTTTTCAATACCATTTTAAATTTCTCAGTAATAAATAACACACAATGGTCCTCTCAGCTACAACCATATCGTTGTTATCTTTATAATACATCTAACAGATCAAGAACGAAACTAATCAACGATAATAAGCATTTTCTCACCGCTGGATTCATCAGTGCCCAGCTTGGAGAAGAAGCCAACCAAGAATGCTAACGTGTCTTGATCCAGGTTGAACCTGAGCGGCAACAGTGACACCTTAAGGCAGCACTCTTGTGCTGGCAACGCGGCGTCGGCTCTCAGATGTACCGCTTTCACTACCAACTGTAAGGGTGCTTATATCAGTGCAAATAAACAAAGAGATTTCCTGCTAATTAGCAATTGTAGGTTATATAAACTATTTAAATTCTTTTTGTGAACATCTCAGTAATTTTAAGACAGAATTTAGAACAAATTTGGTATTCTACCAAACTACCAAATTAAATTCAGTACCTACAACAATAAATGTTATCTTACCATATGGGCGTTCTTTCTCTCAGGCTCGTCCTTTAGCTTATACTGACTGAGCAGTTTGTTGATGTCGCTGCAAACGAGGCGGTCCAACACTTCTATCTTGGTGATAGCTAGTGTTTGACGAGACGCTTGTGTACCTCCTGAAGGATATACTTCGTGTTGGAATTTGACCTGAAGGACAAGTATTTTTTTTCAAGTTCAATATTAAATAAAAAGTTAATGTTATAAAGATATTTAATATTCTCTTTTTTTCATTAATTCTGAGGATGACGAATGAAGTAGCGACCTCGTCGAAGTGATGTGTTAACCAAGCAAACCAATCAACCTTTATCATACCTATTATTTATTGTGTTTAAAGTCCTTCGAGCCGGATATGAAAAACTCAGCAGGATACTATAATGTATTAGAGTCTGAACTTACTTTTGATGTTTCCACACAATCTTTCTTAAATGTGAATAAACTTTAAATCACTGCTCACTACCGGCGGGCGCGGGACGCACGCGTGTGGCGGGGTGGGGCGCGGTACCTTGGTGAGGCAGAGCTTGACGCACGTGTGGTGGTCGCGCAGGGCGCCGCCGCGCGCGCGCGGGTCGGCGCGGGCGGCGGGCGCGGGACGCACGCGTGTGGGGGGTGGGGCGCGGTACCTTGGTGAGGCAGAGCTTGACGCACGTGTGGTGGTCGCGCAGGGCGCCGCCACGCGCGCGCGGGTCGGCGCGGGCGGCGGGCGCGGGACGCACTCGCTCACTGCCGGCAGACCAGCTCACGCCACCTCGCATCGCTGCCGCAACCGCCACACTTTTCTCGTACGGCTCGTAGTCTTTGCTACGTCTGTTCCGGAATAGTGCGATTTTGTTAATAGACTATATAAATCTTGATAGCAAAGGTCGAGCCACAGCGGCACAAATTGGGGCAGCGCACCGGGGTAAGTACCACATAAAATCGGCGTGAAATAGTAGCATGCTATAACTGTGTTTTGTACGGAGAGGGGGGGGGGGGGTCCAGAGACCTACCCTTTTCTCACTCCATCAATCCTTTCCTTAGCCTAAGGGCTAAGGAAATAAATAATACTAGATAAGTCTAGTAAAGTTTTATTTGCACAGGCATATATCCTCTGTAAATGTCTTTGGACACTTAGAAGTTTCTTAGCTAGATACTGATGATGAGGTTTTGTTTTAAATTACTATATTAGTACCTACTGACATTTGGTTTCAAAAAAGAAGCTTCTAGGGAGATCTTAATATTAGGTGGCAAAATAGAAATTCGAAAAGAGCACTATTAAACCTGTAAAACACCTGTTAAACACCAGGTAAGAAGTAGCATAGGGATAGTGAAGGCATTAATCTCTAATGCCTTTTCATGATTCTAAGGCTTAGAGTACAGATCTTTTGCTATTTATTTAACAAAAAGGTTTTATTAGAGCTGGACCACTTTAAAATAATTTTACTTTTCTGGATTTATTCCAACTAAAATATTAAGGCTTTAACAGTTGGGTTGGGGATACGGACGTATATGGACATTATGAAAACTTACACTAATTTATATAAATTTACAGCAGTAATAATGAGTTTCTTCTATCTTTATATTTCATTAAAGGTTGTATATTAAGTTGAATTATTATATCTTACTTAGCAGTAGGAGAACCTTGTCTTCTTGAATCGACCTCAATGCTCACGGTTTTTTTGGGGGTTCCAGATGTCGGGCGGAAGTCATTGCCGCCGTACATGTTCCATGTTAGGCTCATTTCGCACAGTGTATACCTGAAATATCCAGTTATGTGATAATTTCATACAAAATCTTTAGTGTTTTTATTAGCAAAGACATGATTATTGCTTTCCTTGTATTTTTACTGTTAAACTTGTAAGGGTTGTTGACATGAAATCGCTTACTTTGAGAGTACGCTTTTTCTAGTGGGTTTTTTTCAAATTATTAACCTAAAATGTATATTCATCTTCATCAGCCCTTATATGTTCCCACTGCTGGGACACAGGCCTCCTATGAGGGTTCAGACCATAATCCACCACGCTGGTCAAGTGCAGGTTGGCAGATGTCACATGTCGTCGAACTTTTGATAGTCGGATATGCTGGTTTCCTCACGACGTTTTCCTTTACCGTTTTAAGTCAATGTATATTATATATCCCTATTCCTAAGGCTCAGATTACCTCAACACGGGAAGCGGGAAACTCTTAGGCGCTTTAAGAACGTCCGACCGAGCGGCCGGCACTGTGAAATGGTTATCCACCATATACACAGGGCCGGGTCCGATCCAATTCACCACTGGCTCGTCCATCTCGTTGTCCTGTGTGTATGCTTGTGTGTCCACTATGCAGTATTCGTCGTCTGTGTTACTGCCATCTCCTCCCGATTTAACCTGTTAATGAAAATACACGAATTAATTGTTTTATGAATGCAGTTAATTTATGTGGTATGATGCCTTCTATTAACTTAGAATTCACTATGTTCCATATTTTTTGTAAGTGGGATAATATGTATCAGTATCGGTAGTAATACCATAGCTATGCCTAAATAAAAGTATTATCTTAATATATATATAAATCTCGTGTCACAATGTTTGTCCTCAATGGACTCTTAACCACTTAACCGATTATAATAAAATTCGCACACCATGTGCAGTTCGATCCAACTTGAGGGATACGATAGTTTATATTATTTCAATTACTATAAATAACTACCCGGGCGGAGCCGGGGCGTGCAGCTAGTACATTGATTAGTTTTTTTATACCTTTTTCCGTCTAGACTTTCGTGGAGAAGCCTTAGGCGTTAGCGTTGGATCCCCCAAATCTCTAGTCACTTGAATATTGGGCTTTGCTTCTTGTGCTTGCTCTATCACGTCTATACTCTTACATTCTTGGTCTTCCACACTTTGCGTCTCAATGTCCATGTCCATACATTCAGACATCTGTTTCTGTTTTTTTATAGATTCGTCTGGAAAGAAGAACACTTCAACACCTTCTTTTTCAGTCGAACTGATCAATTCATCTTCTTCATCTATAACAAATAATTATATTGAACATTTAAATCTAAAATCAACATTTCAATTAAAATAATATAATTGATTTAATGGTATTTTATTATTTAATTGATTATAGAAATTAGAATGGCTCACTTGTGTTATTTGGACTTTCCTTCAAAGCCTCTGCCATAAGATCGTTCACTTGTTGAATTTCACTGGGCGAAAGTTCTCTGATTTCTTCCATGGGTCTGTCATCAAGACCTATAAAATTGTGAAAATATTAATAAAACATAATAAACAACATAATTAAATTCCTCATGAGAATATGTTAATGATTAATAATATACTAATTTACTGTTACACAACTCAAAACAAAACACAAAAATTCCTAATCAAGTAAGCGCATATAAAAATTATTCCAGTCTATATAAGATAAGTCAAGTTAAAGCGAAAAAGTTCGTAAAGTTCAAGCACCTTCTGATCTGTCAACTGACTCAATTGAACCAAAATACATTAACGAATCTAATAAAAGCAATTATTATTATTTACCCACGAGTTATCAATAGTACGAATCATAGCATCATTTTTACCAACAAGCTTCGATCGTTAAAAACCACTACATATCTATCTAGAAAGAAACACAAAAAATTTCCTCAATGTGTTTGTCAACATCCAGGTGGACCGAAACAACGTACCAGAAGCAAATTACACAAAATAAATTCAACCTTATTCGGATGAGTTAAAGTCGAATTTACAAAACTTCACGTGAAGTTCCAACAGGATATAAATATAAGCCACTAAGCCACTTACCAACAAGCTGTTCAAGCTGATCAGAACATATACTTGTATGTCGAGAGCGGATGTATGGCGGATTCGAGTCGCCATCCGAAGCGACGTATGTCAGCAAGCGGCACAGCGCTGACGCTGAATCCCAGCACGTGTACATGTTCACCATGTTATTGGACGCTGTCAGATCCACTTGCGGTTGGTCGTTAGTCTGGTGGGATGGTTATAGATAATATAGATAATAGTAAGAGAAGAAATTTATAAACTAACTCTTCCTTCGCCCCAGCATCATTAGGATTAAAAAAACAAAAACTAAAGGCCTATATCTTTGGTGAGACAATTTTCAAAGTCAGTTATGTAGTTTTTGAATTAAATTGCACAAAAAATTATTTAAGAACATTTGAAATATGCATCAATTTCTTATTTCGAATTACCAATTGTCATACATTATTCTTTAATATAATATTCCTTATCTATAGCAATATTATAAAGCTTGTCATAACGATTTTATTTTATATAACTTACCCCCGTAGTCTTATCCGCCATTCTGAGCGACAACTCAAATAGTCCAACGTCGACTACACAAACATAGTCTCTATGTATGTCTGGGTGTTTCTCATCATCTTGCGGCACAGCTGTGTTTGGTTTCGCGTTATTGACATAATAGAGGAATAAAGTGCACTCCTGAGCCAAGAATCGAAGGTATGATGTGTTTGTTTCTGGTATGAGGTTGCTTGATACACTGAAGTTACCTAGAGTTGCTACCGTTCGTATCGGTAGGTAAAGAGGTCTGTAATATAGATAGAGTGATTAAAGAGGAATGCTTATATATGTATAATAACATTCATTAAATAGTGGAGAGATACTGTTCGTACCTCTAAATTATAAGAGTTTGCTTGTATTTATGATAATACCGACCCTTTTATTAAAAATAGTCCGAAAATCGGAGACATAATACAAGACTTATTTGTTGCTTTTACAGAAGTTGATTAAGTTCATATTTTACATTTTAGTTACAACATCATTCTTTTATTGAGGTATTAGCTTTCCGCATTCCGTATTCGATTATATTACGCGACATGTTAAGGAGTATTTTTTTCGCATTAATTTTATGGTATATCCTTTACCCAGTTCAGCTCCATCTTCATACCAAGTTTCATCAAAATTGGTTCATTGGTTGTGGCGTGAAAGCGTAACAAACAGACAGACAGACAGACAGACAGACTTTCGCATTTATAATATTAGTAGGGATTAAAATACAAATGGACTATCTATAACACTTTTGAACAAAAGACAAGACACATACATATGACAAAACTTAATACCTATAGTCCACAGCACAATCCCACACATGTACATGCAGTTCGGATAGCACAGTTGACGGCGTGTATCCAGGCACAGGGTAGTCTAGGACATCCAATATATCCATGAATTGGTTCAACCAAGCGATGCCTTTATCGCCTCTGTGCCGCAATGTAGCCTGCTCTATGCCCAGCGCTATGCAAATTGTCTATAAATAATTCCTTGATTAGAGATATGTATTTTTATGAAGCAATAATGAGAAAGTAAAAATTAAGTTCTATAGTATGAAAAACAGACAAATAAATGTTTTTTTAATATGAATCGAAAGCCTTTGAAAATAATGGTATGTAAAATTACCCTTTTTTGCAACTATAACATCTATATTTAAGCATAATGAATTAAGAAGAGATCACAAATATACGTAAAATATTTTTTTATTAATATATTACTATTTATTATGGTTTGAAATTTTATGTTTGTTTTGAAAATTAATACAAAATCTGATACGCTGTTTATTAATAATTTTAATACGTAAATACCTTAAGGCCTGGTGTATCACTATTCGGTTCAGTCTTTAAGGCCAATGTGAACATATCCTTTGGCTCCATTCTTTCCTTTATGAACACACCTTTGTTCGAGGGATATATAGTTTTTTTGAGGTGGGATGGTAACGCAGTTCCGTGTAAACGTAAATTCGGCTTGATTGATGGAATTGTCAGAATAGCTGTAAAAAATGGTAAAAAAATCTGTATAGTTACAAGACACTTTACGATAGAATTGATTAGGCTCAGTCAACATTCTTATTTTTAGATTCCATTCCCTTTTGCATCTAAAAAGGATTCGATCTGGTAGAACTGATGTTTATATGTATGGATACAATTCCTGCTTCATGATGCTAAGAAGAGATCAAAATAATTATTTTGTGAATTACTCTCATTCCATACTCACGTTCATGATAAAGAGTCATCTTGGTGCCTCTCAAACACATTTGAGCTGTTTTAGCCCGTCCATTGAGACCACTAACTTGGCACATGGATAACTTCTGCGCTTCCAGCACTAGTTCGCCCATTTGACCTGGCACCACTTGTTTGTTACTATCCTGTTGATGTCATTGAAATTATTCAGTAATACAAAACTCACAGAATGAAATCGTATATTATTTATATTTGAATTGAAATAAGAATGTGTGTGTGTGTTTGTTACTCTTTCAAGCAAAAACTACTGAACGGATTGTAATGAAATTTGGTACGTGGATAGCTGGACAACTAGAATAACATTTGCCCAGCTTTTTATCCCGATATTCCTACGGGATACAGACTTACGCGGGTGAAACCGCGGGGCGCAGCTAGTCTTTTGATATTTTATAAATCATAAATCAAAATCTTTGTACCCCTTTCTACGAAAATTGCTTATGAATTATGGTTATGTCCGAATTTAGACCAAGAGTTGACAACTCCTAGTAATTACCAAAACTAACACATCAATTCAACATATTTGTATGACTTTGAAATGGCTATAAAAAAAATAGAACAAAATCTTTTCTTATAAAATAAAGTAAATAAAAGAGATAAATATAGTACAAATATGAGTATTTCTCACCCTCACAGGAGCGTATATACTGAGCAAGCCCTTGCCAACTTTCAGGGTTAAGCAGAAGTTGTGCGACTCACTCTCCTTGTTCTCTGGCAATGGTTTTGTGTTGCCCAAATTCTTCCTCGTTTTGTGATCGTATGTTGAATAGTACAAGTTTTCCTCTTCCGATGATGAGCTATCGGAATCCGAGTCTATTGATAGAAGATATAATGCAACAATTATTGGATATGAATGTGCTATCTATCGGATAAAGATAATGGATTATATTGATTATAGTTCACAATAATAATAATGACAAAATATTATTATATCAGTAATGTTGTATTATTGTATGTTTGTCCATACCTATAATTGGTGTATATTTCAAGGCTAACTATTTATGTTTAGATTTAATTACTTTATTTTTTACGTGTACACTGTTGGTGTGGCTTAATAAATAAATAAAATTGTAAGCGATAGTGAATGAAAGCAGAAAAGACCTACATTTTTGTTATTTTTGTATGGTACAGCTCAATATAATAAATTATTAAATATTTTGGTATTAATTAAGAAAAAAACTTTATAACTAATGGCTACTGAGTTAACTATCACTTATTTTTATTATGATTCCAACTCACCATATCCCTTGCAAACTCCGAAGGCGGGATAAATGGGGCCGCAGATGTGCGGAGTGATGTCAAACGGTTCCGCGACTCGCGGTTCCCATAGCAACAGGTCCGAGTTGATGCGATTGTATATTATCTCGTACAGCTGTTTTGATCTGTTCATAAAGTGGTATTTTATTGAGGGATTTCTGTGTTGTTGTATGATTGGAATTTTTGAGGTAACAAAATATGTCATGGATACTAAAATTACAAAAGGGGAAGATTGGATTTTTGAAGTGATAATTTCTTATTAGAGAGTAAACCGCTTAGTTACGTAACGCGTTACGACGCCAGGAGAAAGGGAGGCTAGACAAGCCTCCCTTTCTCTCACGCATATGGTAGCAGTAGATTCTCCTCCTCTTTCTTAAGCTTAACTTATTATTCTGATTATTATCAAAATTTAAAATAATTTCCTTTAGTATACTCTTTATAAGAATAAGTGAGACGATTTAGTCGATTTTAACATGAAATCGTGTTTTTTTTTATTTATTATTAATATGTTGTAATATATCAAATTTCATATATATATAATACTCACTCAAGTTGTAAGCTAAGTATCGGTAAGTTGAAGTCAAGATGAATTGATGAATTTTCCACGGAACTGTTTGTGAATTCGGCCATTTCCTCATCCGTACCGGGTACGATTAATTCTTCCTCTTGACCTAGAAAATTAATATAATTTCTTATTAAAATCTATATTACTTATCATAAAACCAATGTTTATAAATATTATAAGAATATTACAGAGAGAAAATCAATTCTGAATTTTTTATTTAAATTTCAAACGTATGAAATATTACCTTTAGTCTGTGTTTCGTGTTTGCCAATACCCTGATGCGCCATTTTCTTTCCACTAAACGGGCTTGGGAGTGTGCTCCTTAGGTTATTCATTATATACATGGAAGTAGTCATGGGGTTACTCGCTTTTGGCTCGAAGCTAAACTCGTCTGCGAGAGTATCGAACGGGCCATTGCTTGTTTTGCGTGGTTGGAATGTTATCGATATCCTAAACATTATGAAATATACTTTGTAAATCGTTGCTATTGTTATAAATAAGCTATGATAAGCAAAGTTTTGTTTCTTTTGTATAAAATAGTTTTTTTAGCTTTGTTTTCCTTTTTTATAAAAGGACTCTGTTGAATTAGGATCATATCCTGTAATGGTATTAAGTTCTATTTGGTGTGAATAAATAAATAAAACAATAAAATGATAAATAAAATACTGATTTACAAATACAAGAATATGAATAACTGAACAAACAAATCCATATTAATAATAAATTACGCTACAAAGAACATAGTCACTGGGTTACATAAAAGCTTTTTAGTTGTTATTAATTTAGTAAAAAATTGCATTGATATTATCTGTACTGAGCATTTAAAGCTGAAGAGTTAGTTTAAACGAGATGTCAGAAACTGCGGACTCAAATTGATTTTTTTTAGGTTAAATAGTCCATTATAACATCATTAAAGTGTGTGAAACCGCGGGGCACAGTATAGCTTGTATTAAAATAATATATTATAATAGTTTAAAAAAACTAAAAAACTATTATATATATTTTGCAAATTGAAAAATGGAATAATTTTATCAAATTAGTGTATTGTCATCGGTCCTCAATAAATCTACAAAGTTTGAACGAAATCTGGCCGTTTAAAGTGGGTCAAAATCGCGCCCAAAGAAGTCGGTTACAAACAAACAAACATACAAACATACAGGTGAAGCTAATAAAAAGCGTGTAAAAAAAAGTTGTTGATGGTATACTCACATAGGAAGGGGAGTAGTTGTGTTGCCTTTAAGTATATCGCCTTCAAGTGACGAGTCGTCCATTGTGGTTTGAGCAATATGAGTTGCAGGTAGGTGTTCATTTTCCTATAGAAAAAAGACAATTTATACGAGATTAAGAATTTACAATACTACGCTTCATCCGGCTGTGCTTTAGATCCATACAAAAACATATTTTTATATGTTACATACAAAAGAAACGACGCGTTACAGAAGACGAAAAATTCAATTTAAATATTGAAAATAGTATTGAATAAAAAATTTTGCGTGAATTTTTTTTTCTATCAAAAAAAGAGTAAAAAACACTGAGTTTTCATGAAACACTTCAAAATCTCACTCACATGATAGTACAAGTCCAGGGTGGTAGCTTTAACAGCAATAGTGGTGGGCAGCGGTCGAGTGGAGGGCACTTGCTGGCAAGAAACCGTCGCGTTTTGAAACTTGAACACGAGATAGTCGTTGCGCACGCGCCGGGACTCGCTGTTTACGCCTGGACGTAGGTCTGCTATCGGGAACCTGCAATTTTTTCGTTATTATGATTGTGGTATATTAGATTCTTTATCTATTCACTTGGTCAGTGACATACAAGTGTGACACTTCACTATCACCACATAGTATAAAGCACTTCCCGAGTCTGTATGCTTAGATTTTTAATACTACATAGCGGATTTTGATTTGGTTTTTCTTAATAGATAGAGTGAGGATATTAAACTACTACGAATGTAAGGGGCAAAAGCTAGTATATACTTAATTGAGCAAAAACATCACCTCAAAATAGCATTCAAATTGGGACAATGCAGCGTAAAGTTGAAATGGTTTTGTGGTTGGCTTTGCGCAGGCGCACTCGCCGTGTTGTTGCTCGGGAAAAACGTCGCCGACATTCGCTCTATCAGCGTCAACTCAACGTCTATGTGGAATGGCGTACATTTCAAACTGAAACAACATTTTTAAATCTATACTTATAATAGCTGACCCGGCAAACGCTGTTCTGTCATATTCTTATCATTTCATCAGAGGTATAAAAAATAGATGTTGGCCGATTCTTAGACATATCCAATATGCACACAATATCTCATAAGAATCGGTCCAGACGTTTCGGAGGAGTTTGATAACTAAAATTGTGACAAGGGAATTTTATGTATAAGATTATAAAGCTGAAGAGTTTGTTTTTTTTTGGTAGGCAGGAACTACTGGTCCGATTTGAAAAATTCTTTCCGAGTTAGGCTATTTATAAAGAGAGGTTGTATAACATCAGTTCTCCGTGAGAAAAACCGCGGGGTACAGCTAGTTATTAATAAAAGAAGAGAGAGAGAGAAAGGGTATCTTTATTATTATTAATATCTTGATATAGTGTGTATATAATAGAAAACTACAATATTATTATGATTTGGTTACATTTTAAAGAAAAATGCTTTTTATATGATGAGTGCATAGATATAATTATTTCCTATCTGGACATGTACTGTCGGGTTTTTTTAAGCGAAAAGAACGCTTTGGCGTATTATTATAAGACTCATTCTTATTAACACTTACATGACATCTGTAGTGGGATAAACTAGTTTCCTTTCACCACCAATCCGCATGTATTTGGATGTTTGTTTGAAGTTCATTCTTAAATTCGACTTTGGCGGTACCATACCAGAGTCGTCGTCTTCTGAAATTAACAAATTTTAACACCATTTATATGATATAACATGATTGTTTTAAACAATTCATAAAATACAAGGTTGGGAATTAGATTACATAATATCTTCTTAATTATAAGACCATTATTACGAAAATATTTGAATTACTAAAGGTGGTAAACGAAATAAGTTTGACCATGAGTCTAGAGCATCAATCAAAATTAAAAAAGTACCCTTATCAAAATGTATCAAATCGAAGCTATGCCTCTGGACCTCTTCATCCTCGGGCTGAATGTATAAGCACTCCCTCACAAGGATACTCCTCACAGCCGCCTCGCACATTGTTTGACTGCCGTGTGACGTCACTTTCTCGCTACCGTCCAGACTTATTTCTGATGCTAGTAATCTTAAAAAAAAAACATTAATGAAATGGCAAATCAGAGACGTGACTGAAAAAATTGGATATTAAATTGTATATATTCAGTAAGGAATGTAAAAATTTCAATTGAAATTATATAGTATAAAGAATATTTGGTAAGATATTAAAAAAAAAATTGTAAAAATAAAAGTTAATCATTTATATCCAATGAATAGCTTATCTTTAGCTAGGACACAAGTCTTAGAATAAATCCGTCCGTAAGATAACTTTGAAATATACTAAAGCAATGATGATATAATGAATAAATAAAAACATGTTTTTTTTTTCGTGTATGTTACAAATAGATTAAGTTGCAATTGAGAATATTATAATTGAGAGTATAAAATATTCAATCAAGGCTCAAACAATCTTTTTTGTTGTCTTATAAGAAATTACAAAAAAAATGAATACCTTAAATGATCCAGATCAGTGGCGATATCCAGTGATTCGTTTATTGTGTTCAAATCTTTTCTTTCGTCCATTTTAGTGAACGTTTCGATGCGAGCGAAGAACTCGGTGCTTACTTGCTGCAACTTGCTTGCAGACGAATGTGATACACAAGTGATACCCATTGGTGTAGGTACAAGGATATCCTGAAATATAATAGTTAAATATATAATAGACTAGTTTCCGCCCGCGGCTTTGCCCGCATGCAATTAAGACATTTACAAATCATTTAGCGACTGACTATTCCTGTTTCATCCTAAGAGAGCATTTAATCGAAGGTCAAACCATTACTGTATAGCAAACTTCATCAAACTCCGTTCTGTAATTTCAGCGCGATTGACGGACAAACATCCAAACAAACAAACAAACTTTCTCATTTATAATATTAGTGTTATATTTTTTGGATTAATAATGGCAAATGATCTTCAATAGAGGTTAAATCGCTTTAGTTTGATTAGCACATAAAATGACAAGAAATCCTATAAATATTATGGGATTAATCAAGGTTAAATATGGTAACATATTTCAAGTCAATTAAAAATGTACCTTATGTAGTAGGACACAGGAAACTGACGCTATTCGAAGACTGACGTGGGACACCTCAGCTGTGGGGTCACCGTCTATGTGTGGAACTGTGAAATATTAATTATTATCTTTCATTAACTATTTTCTTGTAGCTATAAAAATGTTTGTAAATATCATGTTTTGTTCTCGAAAATATGTTTTATCTAAATTTAGCTTCCAATTGGCTGGTTATGTTTACAGCTACAACATAGAATAGATATTCTGCTATAGATATAGCACAGACACAATAGTAATTCGTATATATGTATTATGTATATATGAAATAATAATAAAATATTTGAGCTTATTTCTTGTCTGGTTGTTATGGACTATAGCAGTGATGAAATTATACACCTGAGCGCTATGATATCTTCTACGCAGTTGGCGTAGTTTCGGTACGAGATTGGAAACAAATAATCTATTTCTGATTCATCAGCAATTAATAAATAAAAAAAAATTCTACCTTTTTTATTTCTCTTGATCCTCGGTTGGGCCGTGGGTATATTGAGACTGGACGTCATGCTAGCGCTCATAGAACTCACCGACGAGTTGAAACTCTCTGACATCTGTGCATCTGACGTCATTGGGTGAAATCTCTCACTGTCTATCTCGCTGTCTTCTAAAATCCATAAAAAATTACATATTATTATATTGCATGTATATTTTAAAAAGACAGTTTCAAAAAACCAAGAATTATGCTAAGATAATAGAAACAACTTAGCAATGTGAGAAATTATTGTATTCTGGCGATCGGGCTTATAAGATAAACTCATGAAATTATTGTATTGTCACTGATCAGTCATTCAGTCAATCAGTTTGAATGAAATCTGTCTGGATTTTGTTATATATGAATCGTGAAAAAGGCGTTAAAAACATTGATTGCTTGGAATTACTTGATAAATTTATATTATAATTTTATTAATTTTTTTTTTAACAAAAATAAAGATTTCGATATATCGTAAATACATACATATAAAATAAATACATGAGTTCATTGAAATACTGAAAAATATTGAATCGCAACCATGTAAAAGTCGCTAAGAAATTCCGTACGGCGTTGTTTATACGTATATATAAATATTAATCAAATTAACAACTTATTTCGTGACATTAATCTCTCGTTCTCTCGTTTCAGCCGTGGGACATCGACTGCTGGACAAAGGGAAAACAAAAACGTGACATTAATGTTCAATATCTATTCTATACAATCATTACAAAACTGCCTAAAACACGCGTAGGCAGAGTTTTCTTTCAGACAATTGTTGAGCGTGATTGTTAGTCTAGTAGTTTATTTTAAAGCATTAGTTTAACCAATCTATAACTATGAAATTTGTTGTATTTACCAACACTTGGTCCCGACCATCCGTGCATAGTAGTTGGTTTGGCTCTTTTCTCTAAATTTCCAAGTAACTGGGCCTCTATCAGTTGAAAATCTGCATGAGTCATTGGTTTGCATTGGACATTTACACCACTGGGTCGAATGGGTATATTGCTGAAATGATAATGTTGAAGACATTTTAAAAGAATATAACAAAATTTACTACGAGGCGGGATTCGAACCCGCTTCATTCGCCGAAGACTCAACTTTAAAAGCATTTGAATTCTACATATTAAACCTAAAGACTAAAGGCATGCTTTGTACGGTTTTTTTTTTTAAATTACATTTCACACACTGATAATATTCATCTTATTAATATTATAAACTCGAAAATTCGTAAGTATGGATGGATTAATGTTTCTTAGTCTTTCACGTAAAAATTACTTAATTGATTTAAAATAATCATATAACAATAAGACGGGCTAGAAACCGCGCGGCGCAGCTAGTTATTAGTAATTTCAATGTTTAGGTATTATTGCAACATAAGCATTATTAAACATTTCTAGTTATGGCATTTAAACCAAACATATATTAATAATAAATGTTTAATATATTTAATGTTGTATTGAGAAAATATTAAAATCATTATCTTTTGTGTTGACTGTAGTTGATAAAACAAAACCATATGTTTTTGTTTCAAAACAATATATTATCATGAAATTTATACTTATTATTTACCTCCAGATAATATAGATAAATCTTTTCTATTGTGCACCTACACAGAAAGGAGAAGTATGAATAAGAAAAATAATAAAAATACAAAGAGGAAAAATGTCTTATTGTTTAGGCAGTGATGAAATCTTTTAATTTACAAGTATCTGGGCTGGGACTTAGTACTTAGTCAAAACGAAAGTTTTCGAAATCTATATGTGTATATATATATATATATATGTATAGTGAATATTCAGAAAGGAGAAGTATGAATAAGAAAAATAATAAAAATACAAAGAGGAAAAATGTCTTATTGTTTAGGCAGTGATGAAATCTTTTAATTTACAAGTATCTGGGCTGGGACTTAGTACTTAGTCAAAACGAAAGTTTTCGAAATCTATATGTGTATATATATATATATATGTATAGTGAATATTCAGTTGGTTGTAGAGTAGAGGTCGTAAACTATTTTTCATCCTAGAAATAAGGACATCCTGGTAGATATTTCCCCAGACTGCTAGTGAATATATAAAAATGAAATGTGGTGAAAAGCACCTCCTAAAATATACTTACTAAAACATTGAATGAAAAAAATATTTAGAATATCTACCTTGTATCCTCTAAATCTGGCTGATTTAAAGCATCACAGAGTTCTATAATTGTGTGCAACTGTCTTGGAGTCATGAAAACTAGAAAAGACCCCAACAGCACCTTCACTTCCACTTTAGGGCCTTCTACTTCTTCAGAGTGTTTCAGTTTTAACGTTAATTCTTGATGACCAGTGAGTTTAGCAAAGAGTATTGGATCTGGTTGGCTTGCTTTCTCTTCCGGAGTATTTTCCCTCGTAGAATCACTGTGTCTATCTTCAATTATATCCCTTATCGGATCGGAATCTATTGTGGATATAACACTTCTAGCTTCATAGAATACATCGGACATTGTGCTTTGGTAGTTTGCATCTGGTGTCTCAGCAGTACCTTCAGATTTATCGGCTTGAGAAGATGCCGATTTTTCCATAATTAAACTTGGGGCCATTGTCCGCAGTTTTGAAGGAAACTCGTCGATATAAAATGTTATGCCTGAGAACTTTATTTTCTTGTTTGTATATGTTGCTACTACATATGTTTTGTTCTTTTCTGTATCTGTAGATTCGGGTATTGATTCTGAGCCAGCCTCATCAAAATAATCGATGCTAGAGTGGTGAAAATAAATAGTTAAGTCATAAAGGAGTTTTAGTTTTTCACATGTCTGATTTTTATTCCTTTAACTAATTTCAACATGTTACAAATAAACACTTACTTTTTTATATGAGCTTCCAATGCTATTCCTTTTGTACCGTTTTTAGGAACATGTTCTATCCTTATCTTTGTATTCACAAATTTGACCTTCACTCTGCTTAAAACTGTAATATGCAAGTTAGTTAAGTATCACAAACACATTTACAAATTACTTAACCACAGTCTTTTTATTTAAATAATTTCATATGCATTTTCTTTTAAAATTAACAATAAAGAAAATAAGATACCAAATGATTTGTATTTAAAATAAAAGTTTAACTTACTGGAATCAATAGCATGTGCAAACATTTCAATGCCTTCTACTGGATTTGATTCCTGTGGTCCGGCCTCATCGCGGAGGCATTCTGCTGCCAATTGCATTGATGAGGACATTGACGACCACATGGACTCCAACATGGATGACACTAAATAATTTTGTGTTTAATTATATAATTATAGTTCATATTAAAAAAAATTACTATAATTAAATAAATTTTCTTAATGATAGTAGAGTTACTGAAAACCTTTCTGGTTATAATAATTTAAATTTTAAGTTATGAGCAAAACATAGTCCGTAAAAGTAATTGTATTTTTTTTTCAGTCCAAATAGACAGATGAAACAAGAAAGACACAAACAACAAAACCCCATGAATATGTAGACTGCACTTACCTGGCTCTGTTCGCACTTTTGGTTGAACTGTGAGTGATAGTCCGTTAATCTCAACAATTGAATCATCTTTAAGTAATGTTGACCATGGCACGGTCACAGTGATTTCTTGCATATGCCCATCAACTATTTCCAACGGCCAGTTTTGAGAATCACCCAATTCATTGAGTGCCTAGTAAATAATTTATTTCATTAATTTATAATATTGATTGCAATAAAAATTGAGACTACATCTTTATGTCATTTCCAATTACATATACAAAAAGTTTAACTTGATATAATCAATTTCAAGGTTTGTGTGTTTGGGATATACAAAAACCTTGATTGAATTTAAGAATATATTCTTTGATTGAATTGATAGAAAATCTTAGTTGATATAATGATGGTATATCTATATTTTAATAATCCATATTATTTTCCTGAAGAGACAGAATTTAATGATGTAAAAAAGGAAACATTGTATTTTAAAACAAGAATTGTATTTTAAAGACTTCTTCTCTTTTTTTCATTTTATATCAAATATTTAGAAAATTATTAGAATTACATACTTGTTTTAATATATTTATTAGTTTTTATATTTAAGCAATTGATTTGTATTACATTTTCTAAACATGTAAGTATCAGATTGAAACTAAGTTTCTTTGTTTCAAAACAATTCGGAAGACACGTGTTTCTATAATATGAATTAAGCGCACATAAAATTGGCAAGGACGAATAGTGTAAACAATATATTGGTTGCAAACAATAGTATTTTCATTAGGGTAAAAAATATATAAGTGAAGTTTTATTATAGGTGTAAATAAGTATAAGAGTATATTTACCTCACAGTCAAGGCTGACTTCAGAAACCGTCCCAGTTCCATTGTATAAATCGACACTCAGCTGATCTAAAGTAAGTTTTTCTTCAAGAAAGTTTCCAAGATACCTCTGGAGAAGGTATCGACAGGCTCTTTTTTTAATACTTTCGGACCATGGGTACCAAAACATCTTCACGGATACAAGATCATTACACTTTTAATTTTTGCTTTTGTGCGTAATGACTATTGTGATTTGCGTGTGATTTGACTTCAGTCAGTACGTAAATAAACATTGATGTACAATGTTGCTAGACTAATAACCACAAAGCGGGATATAAAAAAATTAAATTTATTTAAGATAAAACAAAAAAAAAAAAACATTACAACAGTTATAATGTAGGTTAAAATATTTTAAATTTTTTAAATATGTGACTACAAAATAAAATAATTGTGAAACAAACAAACAAATATAACAGTGATAGTGTTGTGACAAATGACAATTATTAATTATTATAAAGGTTGGTAGCACCGCACAATTCACTGACTCTTAAAAGTGTTTCATCATAGATAATACACTTATATACTATATTTTAAAGTTACAAGACCGACACAAATTTAATAAACAGTAATAAATCGCGGTATTTTTTCTCGATGATAGCCTCTGGGCGACTACATCTCAGCATAAACGCGCGGCATCGCGGTGAGGATATCAGGAATTAAAATTTAACACAGAGAATTTAGGAAATATAAATACAGCTATTTATATTGCTTTCATAAATGACCACATTAATTAATATGATTTATGCCATACTAAATAGATACAAATTGAAAGAATTTGTGTGTTGCCAGGGAAATATCAATTACATTTGTGTATTAATCTATCTATCTATTCTATCTGTAACAAATTTTTAAGAAATCCCAACAAAGGGTAAGGGTAAAGGGTTTTGCGTTGAGAAGAAAACATCAATTTTTAGCATTCTTACAAACTTTCGCGTTTTCTTTATAATTAATTGGGGCTTTAAACTATTAATCTGATTATTTTTCTGTTCAATAAGGACTTGTTGTCATTTGGATACCTTTTTATTAGAGTCGAGTGGTACCTTGGTGACCATTTTCTGTAGAAATGATTTAACTGAATATCTGGTTATCTACAATTCTGTCCTCTGGCAGGCAGTTCAATTAAATCAAGTTCAATGAGAGCCAATAAGAATGAGAAGAAAGAGAACAGAATCATGTGAAAGGTGACTGATTAGTGATTGATGATTCAGTGCTTACACATTGAGATGCATAATATACACATGAGTAAACACATAATTAAACCAAATAAATAGGCGTGGCATAACGGATGATTTACTAAAAACGTTATAATATATACTATATAATTTTAAACAAATGATGGATTTGTAATCATTTCTAATGTTTCCACTGTGATGTTGTAGTCGCAAGTAAAAATTGTTAACCTATAATAAGTCGCGCCCATGTTGGTTGCGTAGAACATAGTAGCAGCAAATTCTGGATACCCTACCCCAGAGGTTGAAAACGCAACACAGTCCGTGTTGTTTATTATAAGAAATATATCCACTTGCGATACTTTTACATCACCTAGAAAGATATTCGATCATTAAATTCTTAATCTACACGAGATTCATACATCATTAAATTAGTAATCTAATACTATCTATAGAGAGGTAAAGCTTGTGTATTTATGAGTTTGTGACGTTGTAGGGTGTAATTTACTGAAAAGATTTAAAATTATTTCTGTCATTATTTTACCAATTGAAAGCTAATGTATTGGTGAGTGTAGGTTATATTTAATTTTTTATCCCGGTTCCACCTGGTTGGAGTCGAGACGACCGGAATATGCTTAATAATTTAATACAGAAAAGTGAAGAGTTCGTTTGATTGTTAGAGCGCGTTAATCTCAGGAACTCTTCGGCCGATGTTAAAATTCATGCGTACGGGATCCGTGAGTTCTATCGGATATATCATACGTTAGAAGAATATTAAATTTATATTCATGATAAATTATATATGACAACTATAGGACATTTTATCAAAATATGTTATCACTACCTATAGCCAGTAGAATACAAATGCTAGTTATAGTTCTGCCAAGAATCTATAATCCAAAATCACGTCAATGTTTTTCAAAAACTAAAAGAATTACATTCCGGTTGTAATAATACCTAATAATAATAGTACCTAACAGCCCACCTATTAGGTACCTACTTGAATATAAAAAGAATGTGTACTTTAAAAACTTACTATTACTGCTCCGGTAGTATATATCCATTACTCTGTTTAACCTTACTGTTGGCCATACTTTCTCTTCTTTGAAAAGTACACTGTCTTAAAAATGTGAATATAAAATGTAAACAAACATATATGTAATTAGTATGTAAAAGCGCAGCGAGAAAACTAATTTAATGCTGATTAATACAACAAGATTTTTCATTTTATATAGTACCTTTCAATAAACGTGGTCATAGGCTATAATTGCCACAAAATTTGGGAGACAAGGCACAGAGAAAACCAATTATATTAAAGAAACTAGCTACTCACTTTTACAAGTACCTAATGTCAATAAAATTTTATAATACGGAAATCCAATCGCCTTTATTTTCCTTGTAAATCTTATTTGAAACGTATTATTAACAATGCATAAACAAAGTAAAAGGAGCACAGAATTTAAGTGCATATCGTATTGCTTTTTCGATTAAACTTTCAATTATATAGCGATAATGTGCAAAAACCCAAACAATTGCCTTAGTTAGTTGAAAGGCTGGCGCAGCAAAGGCTATTACTAAATCGAAACAGGAACATGTTATATGGATGTTTGTGTTCAAATCGTAATTTGAAGCCGCCGTTTATTGCACTCCATTGTTTGCATTTCTGTTCATATATATATTGAGAATACGTGCATCTATGTACAGCTAAATTAATTAACAGAAAACAAAACATGTTCCAAGACTTTGCCTCAAGGTGAATCATAAAATGAGTGTTGTATAAAATAGAAGTTATTTATTTGTACAAGTTTAATTATGATTGATTAACCGTAATATTTGAGCATTGAACGCGCTCCAGCGACGAAACCAGCATACGTTTCAGTAACAATTTGTTTTATGTATTCTGGAGGTACAAGAAAGCCATATTCATAACCAGGGAGTTCCAAAGTGTATGTTAGAGGAATGCCAACTGCACGAGTCCAATCTCTTGATGTACCAGTAGTGAAATATAATATTTGAGCTGCATTTCCTACGACGTAGCTATCAGCTTTCTCCAGTTTAAGTTTGTCAATAGCTTGAGCCATTTCGACACCAACTACGTGCAGAATTAGACCATTTGATGGTAAAGTACCTAAAAAAATATTTTGTTTGTAAGTACATATTTATACATATTTCCAGTTTAGAGTGACTATTATTTTTAACATATTTATATATCTAATAAATAATTGAGATTGTAATGTGTCGATATTGAAAAATAAAGAGTAAAGATATTGAGTAAGAAACATACCATTATTTCCCCAAGCATATAGGAACATGTTGCCAAAACTGTGAATGGAAATGTACATAGGGATTCTATCCAAGTGTGTCAAGACAGCATCTCTGATTATTCTTATTTCTGGTTCGGAGAACGGCGTGGGCCCTTCGTAGACGATTGTACAAGGGTCTGAGCTGGCTGCACTGGTTCCGAAGTAGTGATCGAAGTTACGGTTGCCGTCAACACCTGGACATTCCGCGCTGCCTTCGTGGGCCATTGAACGTGTTTTACGCCACATTCGATCCTGTAAATTGCTTTGTATGTGTGTAAGGTAAACAAAAATATAATATTGTAAATCAATATTTTATATACATAATATAAAATACAAGCTTTTCGTCCTTGGTTTCGTTCGCATGGTTTACCTCTCGGGGTTTTACCCGCATAGTTCCTGCTTCCATGTGCTTATTGAAATGAAAATTATCCTTGTGTACAGAAAGAAGAGACAGACAAGAATCATTTGGAAATCACAGTAGTATATAGTAGCGGGGATTAAAATTTACGTGCGCTTATTATTGTAGGGATTTTTTGATAACTTTAACAATAAAACTCTTGGAATTGCGTGAACCTACTATTTCAGAGGTCTATTAGAAAAAACAAATTAAAAAAAAACAATACGTCTACATAATAATTAAAAAAATATTCAGGTTACTTCTTTAATTGAGTATTCGTATCCATCAGGATTGGCCATAGGAATGATTATCCAGTCAATATTTTCAACTAAATCTCTGTCTGTGACGTCAACAACTAATTTATGGATAAGGTAGAGAGCTACGGGCGGCGTCACCCATTCCCTTGCATGCACTGCAGCATCAATTACAATTACGGGCTTCCTCAGATTTTCAAAACGTGTGGTGGATATTCGCACAGTTTTGATCTGTTTTCCTTCGTAACTCAAACCCGCGTTTATAACTGTTACGACGTCAGGATATTGCTCAGCAAGACTATCCAAGTAGTCATTGATCTGAAAGTTTGAACAATATATCAGATATTTTTTACGAGCAATTTTATGTAAAACTCGTAAAAAAATCATACTTCTTGGTATCCATAGTATCGTTCCCATGACATAGAACTATTATCGCTCTTCGTTCTGGATTTGAGATGATTAATTTTGGCTTCTTCATCTCGTAGGATGCTACAAATGATAGGAAATTTAAATGTTATTAGGGAATGTTTGGTTATTATTTATTACGTAAATATGTACCGAGATACTTACTCTGCTAAATTGTTGGCAACTAATTGGTAATGCATATTTCGGCCCTCGAAATATTGAAGCCAGATATTTTTTTCTTGAGGTGACAATCTCAAGAGGACATCTAATTGACCGCTCCTCGAGGAGATTGCTGGCTTTATTGAGAGAAAGTCAAGTTTGGCTTCTAATGCAGCAAATTCATTTGATGGCCCCGACACACGATAAAGTTGATGCCTACGTGTAAATAAATGGTAAGGCCAAAGAAAAATTGTCGATATACCATACATTATTTGTGATGAGTAAACAATTAGGCGTTATAAAGCATTTGAAACGGTCAAAGTTCATGTAATGGTTACGCGCCTCGCATATTAAGTTAATCTGGGAATTCTGAAGTGTTACTAATCACAATGACAAAAAAAAGTGTTAATGCGATGATTTTATTGCTCGACGTTGAAAAACGAGAAACGCAAGCAAAATATTCCTTATCAGTTTAAGACTAAGCACTCAACGATTAAAAATTATATGTATTCAATGAAAAATTACATATTTTTAGACGAAATAGAGAAATCTGTTTTAAAGCTTTCCCCATATTAAAATAGAGAGAAGGCCTATATTATAGATAAGTGTTTTTTAATTGTATGTATTAAAAAAAATAATACCACATGATCATATCATAATATGCCATACTCAGGACATTTTTATTTAAGGAAAAATTAATAAATCAAATATTTTTAATTACCCTTCATATTTTTCATGGTGTCCAAATACAGATCCCACGAGCAGAAAAAAACATATCACAAGTCGAGCCATTCTTGCGTACTAAATGATGAATAATTTATTTTATTCTTTAGATATGTTCCGAGTATAATCTATTGTGGATTAATTTTATCAAATATATTTAATCAGCAGGAGGATTAACTAAATAATGTCATAAATAGAGCATTAAATACAGATAGGTAGTGGACTGCACTTACCTGTTTGTCTATTTTTTAAAGTTATAGTCGGTAATGGAGCTGGTGAGTCGCCTGATGGTCGCTACCACCGCCCATGAACATTTGGAGTGGCGTAAGGTCGATTGCAGACCTCTACAAACGGTTTAGCGACTTCAAATTATGTAATTATCATCAAATGTAACTTTATTTGATTTTTTAAAGTAAAATTTGAAAATATATCGGAGCGGTAGCTAGGCATTCTTTGTAAGTATGGGGCATAATTTAGTATGGGTTGTAAATAATGGTTATTTCTTACTTTTTAACGCATAAACTCCTGAAATGGTTTGCATGATAATATTTTGACATGAACATTATTTTATTACCCCAAATTCCCTTAAAACTCTGGGTTATATTCGGATTTTGAAAGCGCATCATAATTATTATGTTTGCAAAAGTCAATGTTTTCCAAGTAGGACACGTCTTATTCTTTAGGCAACAAAGTAACTACACCATCATAGCGAGTTAGCTACATTCATATCCGTTGCGAGACTAAGTTCTTGTAAAACTTTTACAGAAAAACAGGAAATATATGGGCGTAGTTACGAGTATGAATGATACAATGGTAACACTTGCAAAGAGACACGTTTTAAAAGAATGTTTTGAACACTAATAAGGAAAAATATTGTAGCTTTATTAACTTTAAAGTCAAGGGTCAACGCTGGGATACATTACGTGCAATGATTAAGTAAATAGCATTCATGTTTACACTTAAAACTACTGGACGACCCCATGGGTAGCCATGATATTTTTGAGAATGTATTTCATTATTACATAGTTTGGGAAAACATTTTAAGGTAAAGGTCTAAAATAAAACTCAATGTATGTTTCTATTTTAATTATAAACTAACAAATTATAAATATAATCAAATATTCCTGTAGTGATTAGAGAGCCTACATCTTAAGCTATTTTACTAATATGGAATTATTTACTTTTCTGACAAAATATGTACACATATCGATTCAAGTATAATTTAACATTTCTTTGAAATCCTTTATGCCACCAAACATAGATCAGTGGATTGAGTACACTATTTAAAAATGCCAACGCTGCAATCGGACCTCCTAGCATTATTCGGAGGTTGTAACAATTTTGATTTATTAGTTTATCTTCACATAATGCATAAAATATAACCGTAATAAAAAACGGCATCCATGTAAATACAAAGCTTCCGGTAGTAAGCATAACAATGATAATTGCTCTCCATTTTGTAGCGTCTTTTATTTTAGGTTTGGATGCATTTTTTATTTTCTTATCATTTTTATCTACTTTGTTATCGAACTCTTGATTAATTGTAAAGCTACTCTCCTCAATGACACTTATATCAGTTGAACATAAGCTATTCCCGGAATCATATTTATTTGGATTATATATAATAATTTCATTTTTTGTAATAGACACTTTGTTTTCAATATTAAGTTCATCGTTACTTTTCGATTTGGTCCTCAAATTGAAAACTCTTTGTTTTTCAGTTTCTGCGCTATTTCTTGCATGAAATGATGAACTTCTTTTTATTTCTTGAGTTTTAGTCCGTGGTCGTTTAACAGATTGCGTATTTTGATTCTTATGTCCATTTCCCCTATATATTCGTAAAACAGGTTTTGAATTTGATCTCGACGGTTTAACGGATGCATTAATTTCTTTCACTTTTCTTAATGCACGAATTAAAATAATAGTGTATAGAACAGCGACGACAATGATAGGCACAATACTTAAAATTGAATTCAGTAAAATTAGTTGCTTTGGAAAAAGGGCTACATAGTAACATTTTGAATTTAATTCTTGATTAACCCAGCCAGTTATTGGCAAAAATCCCAAAGTAATTCCTGAAAGTAAGGCGGATTAAAAAATACAACATTATGCGTATAAATCAATATAAGAAGAGAAATAATTAGATAAATTTTTACCAATTATCCATATGAATATAATACAGATGCGAACTTTCGTAGTGTTAACCCAACGTTGGTAATACAGCCCATGTAAGATGTAGATGTAACGATCTACAGCAATTAAAGCAACACTGAATATTGAAACCATGGCTGGGCACACAAGCATACCTGTTAAAATAATAGAAATTGCATACTTAAACATTTTTAAGTTGTGAAGCATTTTGGATATATGAAACTTTTTTCATAAAAACACCTTACTTCTAGATAGCAAAACTATGTAGATGGATAATTAGGATAGTAATAATGTGCTTTTATTCAAAAAGAATAGTGATAGTATCTAGGTGAAGGTTTATAGGTGTTGAAAGTAGGTAGAATAGTTACTAATAATATACAAATAAATGTAAGTTCTTACCTATTTGTATAATGCATAATGGACTTGAGTTAATAGGATTCTCAACAACTACCCCAATGATCATCGATATTCCGATGATGGTATCAGCAAGCGAAACATTTCCAAGTAATAAATAAGTGCTCTTTGTTTGCTGACCTGTTAATAAGAATTATGATTAATGACTACAAAAAACATATTAGTCACACATATATAAAATTCTCATGTCTAAATGTTTGTTCCCATACCCCTCCGATAAGGCTCGACCGATTCTCAAAAAAATTTTGCTCCCGGTAGGTCCGGAGGCTCATATTCTTTTTCTTACCCTTCACAGTCCTTTTCTTTATTCCTTTCGTCAATTTTCTTAACCCCTTTCCAATTTGAAGTCGGTAGTCTATATGTAAATATTCATGGGAGGTGGTAGCACTTATCATCAGGCGACCCATCTCTATTAACGACGATGACGATAAAAAAAAATTCATACCCCTTAATGATAAGTGTAAGGCAAATCAGGGTCAGCTAGTATTATATATTAATTAGTTCACAAGCGAATGGTACCTATCATAAACTGTTTGTAAAAATCAATAACCTCATTTTTCAATTTTAATGTACTAGCTGCGCCCCGCGGTTTCATCCGCGTAAGTCCCTGTATGTTATTCCAGTTGTCCAGCTAATAAAGTCTATGTACCAAATTTCGTTGCAAGTAGGAAGTAGGATTAGTAGGATAAAAGTATTAATTTTACGTATATATTGCACTGGTTTTAAAGTAAGCAAATATATGTTGAAATAATTGAATTTTTTCAGAAACCACTTGATGTTTGTAATGTAGCGTTGCTATGAAGTTGCGCATGTTAATTTTAGGTCAAAATAATTTAAGGATTAAGCCAAACGAGCAAAACGAAGAGGGCGACTAGCGAGTAACGAGTCTCATGTGGGGAATAAAATGTCAACAAATTATTAATCTTGATGAAGTTTTTTATAGGTACTTATTACATTATTGTATGTACCTACATACATTTTTCTTACAGCAAAAAAAGGAAAAAACCAAATATATACATTGATAATTAATAATTTATTTAGCGGCGGTGCGAAGTTGGCAGAATAAACAAATGAGGCCTATAGTGTTTGGGGTTGTCAATGTCCCTCTATCTGACTATCACAAATACTTTGATAGACAATTGGAATTTTCAGAGATGATGTATTTCTGTTACCACTATAAAACAATTAGTAAAAATCGAGGCAAAGCAACGCTTGGCACGGACACAAATTGCTCTGGAACTTATCCGTACTGAAACCCTAGTGTCACGAGTTCGAGTAGCACCTGACCCATTTTTTAGTTTTTCCATTGTATAAAGAGTAAGTGAAAGAGTTGTATGAAAAATTCTTACAACGTAATTATATATAACTTTTAAACATAAATTTAAATATAGTCGTGGCAGCCCTTAATTTACATAGTGTCCCGAGCTGCTAATGATATGGCGTGTAACTAGGGCTCGCTCAACCCGCGCCTAGGCCCCCACGAATCATCCGTCTAAACATCTTCGTTGAATGACTGTACGAATTTTTAGAATGTGTTTACTGATGAGTGACAGTCTATTAACCAATTTTTAAAACACAAAAATATATAATTAGAATAAAATTAAAATATCGATGTATCATTATGATCGCTGTAATTAAGAGGTGATTTGAAACTAGATGATTGTAATTGATTTTTTAATAATGGAATTTCACTGATACATGTTTTAATTTATTATTTTATTACGTACCTAATGTGTTAGGTAACACTCAGATATCATATTTTACTTAAAAATTCTAATTTGAATAATTATTAAATGGGACGATGACGAATATAAACTAAGCTGTTTAATATAAGTAGTAATTAATGCAAAACGTTTACTAACCTTCACACTGCTATTAAACGTCTGAAATAACCATATTATATTGTACAGAATGAGGTGTCAAAACGAATATTTATATATATTTATGAACTCTTGCGGCAGCTGTGTTACAACCTCAAATGTAAGTGACAATCACATGAACAAACTTAATATAAATAATAGTAAAAACATTGCGTTAGTCACGTCTTCATAGACTAAGTACTTAATATTAAATGAATGTTTTTTTTTTATTCACATGGGCTAGTTTTGAAAACGAACAATTTAAAATCATACCTTTTTTAAGAATCAAACCACTGGACACAACAACTGTTATATTGCTTATGAAAATAAGAACACCTAGTGCACACGCTATAGGTTTGTATTCCAAGTATTGTTCATGTTCTTTTAATTTGAAAGCCTCCAAAAGATCGGTGGAGTTAGATAGCACATCACTTTGATTATTTAATAAAGGTTCACTAAATTTAAATGTCACATTATAACTGTTGGTCTTTGAATCCATAGCGCTAATAAAAACTTTTGGTTTCTAAGTAAATTAACAGAGTAATGGTGTATGTCAATACTACCGGTTACTATGTGAAGGACTAGCCCAAGACAAATATTGCGCATCTTGAGGAAAAGTTGATGAATTTAGCATATTGCTTATAATGATGAGAGATTTCGGAGTTCTTTCAGCGAACTTTAAATATTTTTTAGTTTACTGTTAAAATATAAATCGATTATAAAGAACAAAGATAACACCGGGCCACAATGAAGCGAAGTCATTTGTAAATGATATATGTATTTAATGACGGCAAATAAAATATATAGTACCTATACTTAATTATATAATAACTGTCTTGTATTTGGAAGCACGTACGCACAAAATTGAAAATACTAGTTCGCCTTTTACAAATGTCCCTGTAGAATGTGTTTCAGCATTAAGATCTATGTTATAGAAAATAATTTAATAATAATGGAGTTTTATCTTTATCATCTTTGTTAAAACATTTTCCTCAGGAACCAAAAGCAAACAAAGCGATTTAAAATACTAAATTCGCTGTGTAATATTGAAATAATGATGAAGCTCAAGTAAAGTGACTTGAATACAAATTGTTCTCTTTATAAATTCATATTAGGACCTTATCTCAGGAATACCATTTCGGTTTATAAGTTATAGCTATGTTATATAAAATACGATTTTTCTATTAAATCTTGTACCGATAACTGTGAGGATATATAAAGTAGTTACATTTGTAACTATGGATGTTGACTTAGCTTGTTGAGTTTTGTTGAGTTGTCTTCTTCGACTGATGAAAATGGAGATGACTGAAAAGTTATCTTATATATAGGTATGTTTGCAGCGGTTTCTATTTGACTCGTAAATAAGCATTTAGTCTTATATTGTTATGAAGAAAGAAATGAAGATTAATAACTAATTTTAATTATTAGCTCCCTATATGCCTTATTAACAGATTAATCAGGAAGATACGACAATAAGTACGCCTATGTTGGTGTGACGTGGTGTGACTCTATCGTACAAGACTCGGTCCTCTAGCATGCTATACGTATTATGAATACCTTCAAATTATCCAATCCAAGTATGTACTTATACTAATATCCTAATGTACCGGAAAAGATATTGTTTATCGTTCCATAGTTCATCGAAATGCGAAAGAAATTGATGAAAATATGAAAAGAAAAGATCCATATTAGTGTTTAAAAATTATTGCATTATTGGTAAATAAATATAAGGATTAAATAAATATACCAGACGACCGTGAAGAAATAAATTAATTTTTCAATTTATTTGAGTTTTTTTAGTCTACATCACCATTGCACATCTATTTAAGGTTTGTTTATTTATTAAAGCAAAAGTCTCGCCCACAAATGTTTGCGAGGCCTAAGTAACTAGAGGGCATGGCATGTCATATTCTTATAAATACATTTGACGCATCAACGAAAATATCCACATTTCATTGTTAAATGCTTTTAAATCTATAATTGGCAAATTAATTTTCGGACAATTCCGGTAAGGGCCACCGTAAAGTACACAGACAATTTTAAAGAGGCGCGCCCCAATTGACTCCAGACAATATTTACATCTTTCTCACATTAAGTAAATGTTATTTTGGAATATAAATAAACGCTTAATAATTTTACCATCTGTCTAAGACTTAAAATATATATATATTTTTTTATTAACAGCACAGCCGTGAGTACAAAAGTTGTTTGATTTGTTTGCTTATTTACAAATGACTAGAGATGGCCAGCTACAAAAATTCAGACAGACAGAAGAGAAATGAATATGCTGTCTTGCTTACATATTATATGTCCATTTTGACATAAATCTGTCCTAATTGTTATTATTAAATAATGTCTGTCCCTTTTCTGCCTAAAAATAAGTGGTAGTTTGTTACTCTGTGCTCGACTCTGTCTTTTCAGTTTTGAATGTCAATGTCTAATGTCAGTCTTGACTTGATTTGTTATGTTTTGAAAATTATGGTTCTGAAAGAAGTTATCTTATAGTAGAAAAATAAATAATTTTTTTCTTACTAAAACATTTTTCATCAATTTGAAGATGTTACATTTATCCTTTTTAAAGCAATTTTCACGGTATTACATAATTTCGTTTTATAACCTATAACGAACTGTTTTGTAAAGCGTATTTAATTCATATAACCACTTATTTTAGGTTAGCTATAAATGCTGTAAGAATACCAGCAAATGTGAAGAATATTAGCACTACAGCTGCAGTGCAATTCAAGATAACTGACCAATTATGGTACGTTATAAAGTATTTTAAAATTTGCGCATTATTTAGTACTAAGAGTTAAAAGCTTTGAATAAACTTATTTCTCAATTAAATATTATTGTACCTCCTGGTACCTAGTACAATATTATAAATGAAATTGTAAAGTGAATTAGAAGACACTATACCATATCATAATCTAATTATATTTATGTCATTGGGTCGTTTCAACCAACATCCAAATAAAGATGGTGTGACTGTTATTTTTTGGCTTTGTTATTCAATTTCTCTATAGGATTTCCATCTGATTGAGATGATTCTTTTTGTGTTTGATAGGGAATTGTTGTATATGATTAAAATGATAAGGAAAGGATGATAACAAATACTATAGTATAAATATGAGATTTTTTTCCAAATTTCAGGGCTGAACCCATGAAAAAGAAGAAAAAGATGGACCCTGCTATTGTTAAAGCCAGGGAAGAGAGGAGAAGAAAGAAATTGGAGAAGCAAATTCGGAGATTGGAAAAAAATGCTAAACAGCTGAAACCTATTGATGAAATTGAACCGTCATTACATATCCTTGACCAATTAGGGTAATTAATAATATAAAGAAATAATACTTATTGGTAATGAGGTGGTCCATCTATCTGTTCACTGTCTGTCACCAGGCTATTTCTCATAAGTATTGGACTTTTTAAATTTTCAAAATACATCATGTTTTTCTGTTGCGGTAATAAAGTAAAATACAATAAATAATATAAACTCCATGATAACCAACCTAATTTTTTACAGTTGTCGAAATCCTTAGTTGTAGCGAGTATGACTTGCACTTGACTGATTTTCGAAATTAAATTTAATTTGCGTGCTTCTGTATATGACTTTGTATCTTGAGGTTTTTAAGGTAAACAATAAAGTTTTCAAAATAAAATATAATGTTGTATTGCAGAAAACGTAAACGGCCCGCATTAAATTTGACACCAGAACAAATAGAGGCTCGGGCGTTGTTAAACAAGGAGTGGGCGCGATACAAACGCCAAGAGTACATGGCTAATATTGCACAGATTGATAGGATAATGGCTGCGCAGAAACGGGCACTTGATATGCTGTATGAAGAGTCGGAGGATTTATACAATGAAGCGATAATGGTAATGGTTTGATTTTTTTATTTGTTTCATTTTAGGTTTTGGTCAGGGGTTGATTATACCAACTACATATATAGTAACAATATATTGTGAATCATTAACACATTTTTAAGTTTTCAAGACATTTAAATTGTGTTCTTTGATAAACAAAAGAAAATATGATAATATGTTTTTAATTTTATTCTTGATTTAACAAGTGAGCAAAATGGTGCATCCTACCTATCCTTCCTACTAATATTATAAATGCGAAAATGGGTATATATACCCATTCACATATATCCATCCTCTTGTTTGTTACTCTTTTACGTAAGAACGACTGAAACGCTTGCCATGAAATTTGGTACGTAGATAGCTGCACAACTGGAATGACACATAGGCAACTTTTTATATCGATATTCTTGAGGGATACAGACTTACGCGGGTGAAACGGCGGGGTGTAGGTAGTTTTTCATACATCTATATTTAATATTACAAACTTGAAGAGTTTGTTTGTTTGAACGCACTAATCTCATAAACTACTGGTCCGTTTTGAAAAATACTTTCATTGTTAGACAGCTCATTTATTGAGGAAGGCTATAGATTATATATGTACCACGGGCTAAGCCGGGGTGGACTGCTAGTTTTAGTTTATACTAAATGTTAAAATGATTTATTTATTTTCGTGTGGTTTTTAATAGGGTTTAACATACCTATGTTCAGTATAATTGTGTACTCATTAGTATACTTCTTAAGAAAAAAATTTTTTTTCAGCCTGATCTACAACTTCTTCCATACAGCGTGGATGGTACATATGCAACCCCTCCAATAAAGAATTATGATTCACCTGATGGTGAATATATAGATATATCTAAGAAATGGGGCAATTGAAGTACACAATAGATAATATTTGTAATGTTATAATTAGTTAATAAATTAAAAAAATATTAAGACATTTGTTTTTGTTTTACTAGTATATTTTTTTATACACCCTCGCTGGTCTAGAGTTGAGTTAATCGTATTCTTCTTCAATAGGTTACATTTTCGATTAACAGGGTAGGTCGATTAAAAATTAAGGAAAGTAAATTTCAAAAGCAGATCGCACTAGAAGGTGGTGGTATCGGAACACACCTCCATTTTTGAAATCCACGTAAAATTGTCGGTCATGCGCCTTTCTCTCTCCCATCTATGGGTTCATTGGAATTGTGCGATCGTTATTACGATCGTGTTCACGGGCATGTATGTGTGCATGTGCACTATGATAATACCCCTATACATTTTGCTACCCGTATTATTATACTACTCTTAGCAATTGGCTGCTTTCAATCAAGATGAACCATCATCGGTCAGAACGATCCTACATTTTACAGCAAATATATTTCAATTATAAATTGTGCTGAAATGCTTTTCACTGTGAATTTAATTAACCGAAAAAAAATATAATCGATTTGCATCCTCCTACAATCCAATAATTTTCGAGGCAATGCCATAAAGTTATTCAAGAGGAAAAACAATTTCATGGCTCACGAAATCAGTTAAATATTACAAAATATGCATTTTTATATTGCTTTAGACTTTGTTCTCATTTTTCTAAGATCATAATATAAATTTCGTTCTAAAATACAACAATTATGAAAATTATGAGAGGATACGTTATAAGTTATGTACAATACAATTTGAAAGTAAGTATTTCGATTATTAAGTAAGCTCTTTATGACCATTTTTGATCATTGATGTAAACTGAATTTCAAGACACATGTTCAGAATTATAAAAAGAATTTTTACTTGCTTGTTACACTACTCGCTATGTTTTGCGATCACATATTAAATATAATAATACGTGATGTATAATGACTTTTGTGAATCAAACTATTTAAATTTTCAGTGCACGTAAATTCAATCATAGTAGTTTCAATAATGGCAATACGTTGGATGAATTGTTCAAAATGGCCAGATCCTTTAAAAGACGAGGTAGCCTACGTAGATAATCCTATAGAATCAGGATTTCCCGGACACTGGTTACCGTTAAGTGTCATAAAGAAAATGATGGAGATGCGCGTAATTACCCTCGCAACGGATAGAGTTCAGCCTGCACAATCCTTATACTTTAAAGATTTTGTGACAATGAAATTGAAGCTAAAAGTCAAAACAAAAACAAAATTAGGACCAAAAATAACTGAAATAAATAGACATGAACCGCTTACCACGAAACCCAATATCGATATATCTTACACTAAAATAGAGGAAAGTAAAACGGTTCAAGAAACAACACCCATTGATTTGCTATTTCCTAAAGAGAGCGTTGCATCAAAAGCTGTAGATGAAACAACAAGATTACAGCAAAAATCTCAATATTTATCCGTACATTCAGAAACGCCAAAACTTTATAGCATAGGATCGTCTAAATTATTTTTGACGACAATTCCTGCAACTAAATCAACTATATTTGTCACTGTACCGCGAACGACATACGTAACATTACCAACTACTACTTCATTAAAATTAACAAAAGCTTTAACGACCACTGCTTCTCTTTCAACATTAACAACAATCGCAACAACAACAATTACACCAACAACATTAAACCCACCAACAACGACAACACTATCATCAACAACAAAATCAACAACATTAAAAACTACAACATTAACAAAGCCAACGACTACAACAACGACTGAAACTGGTAACCCTTTTTATTAATAAAGAAATCACAAATGACAACGAAACTACAGCTTATAACATTCTAATTAATTATTAATTCCTGACTTTTTTCCCCGATATCCATAGCAAATTAAGAGCACAGATTAAATTAAATACAAAGTGCGAATAAAACCAACATTTACGATGGAAAGTTGTGAGTTGGTTAGAGGTTGACCTTATATATGTATATGGCTATTCTATTCATAGACTGTAATAGGGTTGAGAAATGTCATAGGACATTAGGGTGAGTAAAAGCCATAAGTGGGTACATATTATATTCTTCTTATTTTCATATAAGTTGACCTTAAGTGAGATAACATTTCAAACTTCTATATAATTCTGTAAAAGCTCCTTTTAGTCGGTTAAGACTAAAACGCCAACAACCTTCTTCTGATAATTCCTTATAAACGGAGAGACAAAGAGATTGAAAAAAGAAAGCAAGTATAGCCCAAAATACGGTTACTTGATATTGCAGACGGATACTTCTATTTATATAATATGTTTAGATTTGTCGTGATTTTTAAACGTGATGCCATTCTGATCATAATTTTTTGTCCTTGTTTCTAAAGGTAAACTTACGTCCGGAGGGTTTTTATGTAGATATCTAGACATGTACTGTTAGAATAACTGCGTTATATCCTCCGTTATTTGATATAATAACATTCCCAAACAATCCACAATCAAATGAGTGAATTGTTTGCTAGATATCGCAACTGAGCGGAGTTAGATAGTATCCAGTTCATTAGTGATGCGCGGAACACAAAGCTAACGAGTTTGCTACTTCCACCGAGCCACCGTAACGCTATTGTGATTAGATAAAATACGAATGACTCGTATGTTTTGCTAATTTTCCTGGTTCGTAATGTATGACATACTTTCTATTTTATCTGCTTTTGTGTTGATCGGAAAATATGTTGTGGTTTTCTTTGTTTTTTAAGAAATAGTCACATTTTATTATCTATAGTGCTATACTCATATAAATTTTGAACTTCACTTATAATTTCATTATGTTTATTTGAATGCAAATATATGTAATATATCTTAAAATAAGAAAGTTACGTAACAGGGATAGAAAAGAAAATAGATACGTTAATATAATGTGAGTTATGGCACATTCAACATTTTTAAATATTACCTAAACTAGGTTGCTCATATATATTTTATGCAAAAAATTATTTTGTTATTTTGGACAATTTTAATGGTGCAAGTAATAGATGCTTACAGAGTGTTGTTAAGTATACATAAACGAAAAATCATGAAATTTTATTAAGATCTCTTAATACTTTCAAAAGATCTATTCTTTATCACCCTTGCGTTGGTATTCCTGCCCATTTTCTTGCTTGAAAGGAATTAAAAATGCAAATAGCGCCCTTCGTCATGGCATACAGATGTATCTCGTACCTATTGTAAGAAGTTATTCAAGTGCGAAACGATGATATTTTAAAATCACTTATTGAAAACTCCTTGCATATGAAATCTATTATAAGCATCAAAACGTTTATTATGAATTTTAAGAAGGGTGCGTCTCGTGGAGTTTTTACATAATTGATCAATAGGCAAAGATTTATAATGTTGAATCAGCAATTTTATTTTTTACTTTCATATTGAACAAGAAGAGAAAGAAGATGATGGATAAATGGAGGCTGGAATTAGAAAAAAAAAAATCTGAAAATAAAACCTTAGTTTCAACATGGATCATGTATTTGAAATTTGTATAACAATTTTTGTCTTCTCTGTGCCTATATCGCTCTTATATTATAAATGTGAAAGTTTGTTTGTTTGGATGTTTGACTGTCAATCACGCTGAAACTATGGAACGGATTTTGATGAAATTTGGTATGCAGACAGGGTCTGAGCTGACTTGGGGATAGGGTACTTTTTTCCCGATTAAATGCCTTGGGATAAATAAATGCAGTAAATGTCTTAATTCCGCGCGGGCAAAGCCGCGGGCGGAAGGTGGTAGCCATATATATGCCAGTATAACTAAATAAAATCATTATGCCCGGGGTTCATTATGTTTAAAGAATGTTTTTTAAGTTCAAACGCTTTCGCATTGTTTGTGAACGATATTTTTAAATTATATATATAATTAATTATAGATAAGTAGTCATTATTAAAAGATTTCATCACGATTTGTATACCCGTGACGTCCATTTCAATTTATTTATTAAAAGAAACACGTTGGTGTGTGCTACGGATAAAGAGTAGGTACTTTTATTTTTCCTCTAGCAACGAGGTGGAATTTCACCATGAAATCCGTATACACCGCCAGAAGGCTATCTGTAAAATATCTACCGCCTTTCCCAAACAATAGTTTGATGTCTTAATCTACCATCTTATAATAAATAATTACTACTCTGCCGAGTTTTTAAAATTTCTTGGGCGGATAGTGAAAAGCTGCTTGCTTTATGAAAGTTAAGGAATTGTTTAAGTTCTAGGTAATTAATGAATTAGTCAGTCAATACAAAACCCGATTCCCGATCAATCCCGATTGTTTCATTATAATATAACCGATGGAATTGTCTTATTTGCTTCAATTGTAATGTGGAGTATTGTATATGCATGCATAATACGCTGGTGATGATATATCGCAAAATAAAATATTGCATAATCTATGTTATTGTTTACGTTTCTTTTAATTATTCCAAAAATAAAATAATGAAAATAAAAAGCTAGTGGGTAATTGTTAATCTCTCAGCAAACGCTTTCTATGCTTAAAATAAACAAAGGATGGCTTCTTACAACGTATTTAAAAAATACGTTCTGTTTGTATACTTAGTACTTACCTAGTTGCTTTCGTCGGATAATTTTAAAACATCTTCAATGAGCCTCACTTGACCTGAAAACCGGGGCCATTTACAACATCTTTATTTATCTCTACGACTCTATAATGACCAAAAGTTACAAAATGCTGGCTATTTAAGGTTTTGAAAAATAAAATATGCAATGTAAATTGAAATGTTATTTGTTCAGAATGAATGTGGCAATTACAGGTTTCAAACACTCAGATAAAAGAATCAAAAATGTGCATGAAAATTGTTAAAGCTCAACACAAATAAAAGATTTTATGGATAATTATTACAGGCAGCTTGTGTAATTTGCAATCAGGCCACGGTACATTTCCATCCTGTCGTAAAACTGTATTTAAAATCGTAGTTTACATAAAAATCCCAGTGGATTGTGTAATTATTTTGTCTTCTGAGAGCTCGATTTTGTACCTTTAAGAAAAAGGTTGATCCCAGGCATGCAGCCTTGTGAAAGATTAGCGCTAAAGTTTATAAGATATAAATTAAAAATATTTGATATCGTTGACCAACACATGTTCCTCATAAGCCTACCTTCTTGTAGATTTGCCCTTAATTTTTTTTCACATATAATTCATATTTATTTAAATTTATAGGAGGTACCATCACTGAATTTACACACACTAGACACTAGACACTAAACACATAAAAAAGATGAAAAAATTGCAAAAGAACTGGAAAGGGTAAAGGAAGGGCCGGGCCTTTAGCTCCCTCACTCACCGACCGGAAAACAGTACCAAGCGTGCTTCTATTTCAACTTGGGGATATGGTACCTTCTGGTGCGAGCTGATTTGTATTGAAGCGTGCTCGACTCGAAACATAAAAATCTACCTTACTAACTATCTCTTGGCACTGACATTAGCGCTAAAACTTTTTTATATTTGAAAATATTATAAATTTACGATTTTAAATAGAAAATATTATAAAATTCAATCATGTAAAAAGGAAAACATTTCCCTAATTAAAATTTAACTTAATGTTTAAACATAATCTAAAACAATATAATGATTATTTATTTACTGTTTGATACAAATATATGAACTAAACTTAAAACAAATTTTACCATAGCCATTCACTTCAATATAAAAATTGTTATCGAAATGTCGCACCGCGCTCGCTTGTTGCCTCAAGAGTGGGTACTATAAGTGCTTTCAGCTTTGGGGATGTACGCTGAAAGCTGATGGCTGTGGAAGTGAAAAGGGTGAACGATATATTTTATTCGCCTCTAGGCTTTACCCCTGACTGCCTAACCGATAGCTCTATCTTCGTGCACACTTCAGAATTCAGTTTCAGTGTGCCGTCGTCCATCGCTCCGGACGGTTGTGTGTATGTGATCACTGTATTTGTGAGTGAATCGAAATACGATGTTCTGTGATGTTGAAATATTAAGTGTGTGCGATTTGTGATGAGCTTTTGCTTTATATTCCCTAGAAAAATGTAAGTTTATAATTGAGTTATTTTTACTTATATATGTAACTTTGTTTTTATTTTTTTAATATGTCAAATAAAATAATATGTTTTTTTTTATTAAACATGTATTAAATGTACTGTATTAGGATTGTTATTTTATATCCAAAACAATATAATTGGTAAGAAATACGTAACTTTATAGTCCATTTAAACTTTAGTTAATAAAATAACTAAGTATATTTTTCACTTCCACATAAAAATTGTTATCGAAACGTATAAGTAATTGATTGTTTAATAATTTATCAATAACTTGCTGCAAGCAGAGACAGATTCAATATATCAGAAATCATAAAAATCTTCAAAGTTCAGCCGTTCTTGAGTTATAAATCTTATAAGAGTTATAAGTGATTCAACTAACACGACCTTTTTTGTATACAGGTAAATCGATTTTCTTTACATATTAAACTGCCGGTATAACTTCAAGTCTTAGGTATTCATTAATATTCCACATTTGATAAGCACATAACAGGTCCCTTTTCTATGTTAATGGTTCCACATAATTATGCAATTATATCTTGTAAACTGTTCATGTAAGTATGTATGCTTTTTTTCTATTTAATTCTAAAGGCGACAATATTTTCTTAATAATATATTTTCATTGTGTGTCATTTTAATATGCAGGTTATGTTACCAAATTTTGTTATCCTTATTGATAAATTGCTGATGATATTACCATAAAGATTGAAGGAGAAAAAATTATTGTTACCTACGTAATCTTTTAAACCTGGTCCTGTTTTTGATACCTCGGTTCTTAAGATGCCTGCATAACGATTCTTCGCTTATCATACCAAAGTGGGAATAAGGTTTCTATATAGTTGCAATTTAAAACATTCGATCAGCTAAACAGGTTTAGTAAAGAGGTTTCTCAAGCAAAGAGATAAAAACTCGAACGCGCGAACATTAAGGACGTAGGTATTTTATTTGGCAGTCTGACAAGGTGCAGAGGCACCAGATTTAGGCATGTTATCAGTGCATATAACAATCAAATGCATTGTGAGTCGTAGCACTTATCTGTTTGAATATTTTTAGCGCAGTTTTTGTAAGCTTTAATTTTGAACAAAAATATGTCTCTAATTTATATTGATTATAAGTTTATTTTTATGATAAACTTAATATAAATAATTAAGTCATTAATTAGGCTAGATCGCATCGGGGATGGTACCAAACCCCCATTTAAGATCGGCGTGAAATAGAAGCATGCATCAGGCGAACCACCAGCTCAGTTACCCAATATAACATACAATAAATTATGCCTAAGTAGTAACCTGAATGATGAAGGAAAATATTCATTATGTAATAAACTGTATATTTCCATGAAATGAGCAGATTCCATCAAAGTCGAGAAAATATTTTCGCGACACGAAAAAATTAAATCTAATAGTAGGATTTCTATAAGTAATTTATAATTTCCTTAATTAGTTGAGTTGTTATTTATCAATATTTTGATTTCACTATACGCAATCAAATATTGGTGAAAATAAATTTAATAATTGATAATTATTGGGTTAGAAAAAGAGCATTGAAGAATAAAAAAAATAATAGTTTTTATCGGTAGTTGATCAAACATCATTAATTGTTTTAGAAATTAAAAACTTTCCAACGGATTTTAAACGCGATTTATTCATTATATTATTAACCCGACGTTTCGAACACTTTACAGCGAGCGTGGTCACGGGGAGTCTCCCCGTTTTCGAAAAGTTTTTAATTTCTAAATGTATAATGCTCGCGTAAAACCGATTAATGTTATAAATTTTTAAGAATATAATGATTCATATCAGAAATAATGGTAGGCGAACATAATAATTCTCCAAAATAACTTGGGACAATCAGTATTCGTTCATCAATGACGACCTCCGGAAAAGCATCAATGATCTGTTGCTTATCGCTAGAGATGACGTTTACGAGCATCTGTGGGTTAATAAAACAAAGAATTTTGAAGGGTATATTGTTTGTCTTGGTATTGTTTATTGTCTTATCTATTATTATCTGTTAATCTAACACCATTTTATTATTTTAACTTTGATATCAGATTTCCTAGTACCAGATAACAATAAACTTTGTTCATGTGTTTCATATAAGGCGTTGAAAGTGTTTTAACGTTTGGGTTATAAGTAAACACATATCTAAGCTAATATTATAAACAGGAAACATGTTGGTTTTTGTTCGTATGTTTGTAATGTCCTCACACAAAACTACTGGATCGATTTCGAAATTCATGACCTGAGCTATATAAATATCATGAGTGAGGCCGGTGCGAACAGCCAGTCTTATAAACAGTTCTTAACTATATTGTTAGACTTAGCTTTTAAGCAATAAGACAACCTATAAGAGACAAGTTATTCATCTCTTGAACTAGAAAAAATAAAAAACCCGATAACTTCGTTAAAGCGTCAACCTTATAAAATTACATTAAATATTTCTACAAACAGGCGACCTGAATCTCATTTTAAAACATTTTATAAAAGTTTTTGTTTAAAGTTTAATATATATTTTATGGCGGTAATTCCAAATCATGGAAATTCGTAGCTTAATTCTTTTCTTATTTCTTCTTCTGTTCTAACTAATACTTAAAACCATTCATTGTTAGTTATGTAAAAAGAAGATTATTAAAAATAATTACTCATCATGAATACTATTGGTTAAACTAGATGATACATAGAAAATAGTAACTCTAACACTTGAATTTCTACCTTTACACAATCATTTGACGACAAAGCTATAAGCGTTAGGATAATTTTCCACTTTCATATTAATTTGAAGTAGTTTCTCTGGAGCGGTGTAATAAAACGACTTGGAGTTGAAATACCAGAAGCAAGTATTAATGATAGCTAGCTAGAGCTGCTAGAGTAAGCGTCTCAAACTTACTTAGTCATGGTTTACATTAATCTCCTGTCTGGTTGTTCCTTCTGTGTATCGTGTGTATCCTTCACTTATTACATTGTGTACAAGAGTTATCTTGACGTTTCTTAAGTTTTCATTACAAATTAAATACGTAAGCGTTTTCCAAAAAACGTAAGAGTATCCTAATTCGACTGTATTTTTATTAGGATTTGTTGCTCGATAAATCCGGGGTTTTTCAACCGACTGACGTGATTTTTTATTCAACAGAAAATCGTTCTCGTTAAAATTTAGAGTGTACTAAGATTCGGTAAATTGTTTTGTAGTAATAATTATTTATAGTGTAAATTGTGAATAGTCCACTTGTGTAACAATGCATTAGTTTCTCATTAACACTTTAAATAAATTAGCATAAACATAATATCATGTAATCCAAAATTGGCACTTTGATAATATACTCGTATAGCACCAGTATAATATTTAAAATATAATATAATTAATCTATATTTAATACTAACTTTGCACCTACTAATTAAAACTACCGTTCCTCGTACCTGCATATTTTTATTAGTGCGTAATTACTTGAGTTTGGTTTCGTTAGAAAATGTTGCCAATATCAGCTCAGGGTCTGTCTTTATGTCTACTTTATCTATCATTATAACCGTTGTATTGGGTTTGGTGTGAAAGCATAGCGAACAGATACACAGAAATACTTTGGTATTCATAATATCAGCAGAGAATGCACATAGAATTAAAAAGTTGGGCTTGATGATAACATCAATGACAACTCTTAAATAATTAAGAGTTGTGATATACAAATTATTATTATATGTAATCTAACATTATATATTACAATTATCATTAGGAATTAAGGCACGGTGAGTTCCGTTTATATTGAATAGAGTGCCTACGAAACCAAAATATTAGTCATAAGTAATAACCGTTGTTATTTACCTTCTTATACAGTTTTTTTATTTATTTTATGAAGGTAGGTAATAATTGCATCTCCCACTATTTTATTTACAATTTGAATGAAAATAAAAGAACTAATTTCGCAAAAGGCTGGGCAACGAAGACGGTATTTGTGACAAAACTCTTTGAAGATCTCGGAAACAGAATCATCCGAATCCTTCCAAGAACATTTAATTAAATGAGAAGCAACCTTGTTTACCTTTAAGCGGCTTTTTGCGTTGTTAAGTTTTACGGATTCAAAACAAATCTTTTGTATTTAATCATAAGCTAAGCCTACATTTTCTCGTTTTCCACATTATATATTCATTTTCTCAATGTATCATTCAGTCGTACTTAAGAACTGTGAGCCTTTGTTTCGATACTTTCTCTACGTATTACACAGAGATCTTCGTAATGTGGTATAGGTAAAAGAGAACAAGCAAGGATTACAATTGTTTTGTATAATTTCAAGCTGAAAGAATGAAGAACCAAAAAAATTTAAGGACCTACTTTAAAGATGCTTTCTTTTCTGTCGGTATATATGCATATTTTTAGGAATAATTTGCCACTCTTACGAATAATATAGTACTAATTTGAAACTGTGCCTGTTGATTGAATTTAGTGATCACGTTTTTTTACATTAATTATAATCGCAAGATAACCTAAATGCTTACATTTCATTTTAAGTTCCCATCATTATTTTAATGTATTTCAATTAAAATTACGTAATATACCTTCATAAAATACGTGGCACGACCGCCTGTAAAGAAAGAGCAAGCAAGTTTGTACACAGATATTTTCATGTCGATAATCATGCTTTCTCCCGAAAGACCTGAAAGCATACTCGGTACTTGACCTTGATGTTTAGGAACTCTAAACAAAGAGAGTTCTCATTATTACTAAGCGCATTGTACCAACAATAATTAATGAATCTTACTTAGCCTAAGTTAAAAATACACAACAACGAATGGTAAAGAATTGTATACTACACAAAATGTAAGGTCTTAATAAACATCGTCATTAAAAAAGCGAACCTTTTTAACAGGGAAACGCTTTTACAGCTAACATCAAAACGATTTTGCTTTAACGCTAACATTCAAAGATTCTTTAGACGACTAGAAAACTGAGCTAAAGTAAACCGAGTGGTTCACTATATTTTCTATTTCTAGTGTAGTTAACGTGTTGTTTGTTTGCATTGTTTGCTCACCGTTATTTAAATAAACAATTTAGTTTGCTTTTTTCTATTCTTCCCTTTGCTTGATGCTTTCTTTACGTAATTGAAGGATTGGAGAATTTATAAATACAATTTATTTAAAGTAATTTCTAAGCAACATTTAGCATTGCTTGTTAACAAATAGATAATATTTTGTGCGAAAGACAAAACGTTTTAAGCGACGTTCCCAAAAACGATAATGATTTTCTAAGGTTCTCAATTCGAGTGATGAGATGAGTTAGAGTGAGTTTCCGGTTGCATGTCCTTCTACGTTTTAATCGGTTTATTGCCATGATTCTTCTTATGTTTGATAGGAAATTGTTGTTGTTTACTCTATTTTAGAATCAGTAGTAGTACATTCTACGACATTGGTGACCTTTCACTGTAAATAAAAAAATATTATTTATAGTAACTCTACACTTAGATAAGAACAATTACATACTTTGAATGAAGATTTATTTAGTTAGATCCTTTGGGGGCAATTTAAAGGCTTGAAGCCAAATCTTAAATCAAGGTTACATAAAGCGTGCCAGGCGAATTTGGCAAGCATAAGGCTCGGGACGTGTGCATATTTATATATGAACCATTTTGAGTGCTTTTCGCTATCTTATACTACCATTTCTCACAAAAAACGTTTAACTGTACGAGTGAAATTGTGTGTTCTTAATAACATAAATATTAAAGGTCGGACGGAGAGTTAACAAGCGAAATAAACATTTTTAATATTGAACTTATACTAAAATTAAATGTTTGTGAATGAGTGAGAAATTCACGTTATCTATAATGATTATGTAAATATGATAATGGAAGTCTGTACTTATTATAAACATTATAGTAGCCTGCCGCTCTTGTATGGCACTGCATAAATTTAGGTGAAATTTTCTGCTGTGATACACTGATATGGTTAAAGATTAAGTATTTTATCTGGAAAGTAAAACTCGACCAGAGGACTAATACTTAAAAATTAAATACTTTTATGTCAGTATAGAAGAAAATAATGAAAATCGCACGTTAAAGTGAAGTGCGCGCAAACGAAGCCTGAAGCACGAAGTTAGTATTTAATAAAACTAAAGTACTTTAAAAATAAATTTTACACACACATAAATATCATCTTCTGACGTAAATACAATGCACCTACATAAAAGCCTTGTCGAGTTTTACTTGTGTGTTTTTTTCACACCCACCAAGATTTAATACTCTAAAGAAGTTAAATTGGCTATTTCATTCTTCAAGTTCCCTGTTTGGGCTTGAAAACTGAACAAACAAACAGAACCTTCTTATATATATTACCTAATAATATGCAGAAGTATCTCGTCTTCCTTTGAGACTGAGAGTGACATAGGCTACTTTTTACCGCCGCGAAATGTCTCTTTTTATGGAAATTTCAATGGTAGATTTAGAAATTGCTGGTTAATAGCTTCGTGTTTTATACATAACATAAGATTGATTGTGTGGGAGGAGCACAATACGACATAATATCAGAACAACACTCCATACACCAATTAAAACAATTTCCGTGTGAAACAATGGAATAAAGAAATAATTGGATATCAACCGTTCGTTTTGTTATTGTACGTAAATAATAATGAATTTTTCTGTTCTTTATTGGGGTCGTGATGCTTGATGATGAAATTGGACACTCCAATTTTCGATTATTTTGCACATATGTATTTGTTATGTTCCAAGATAGCTATTGCTCATTGGTCGAAAAATTTGTTCACAACGTTTCGGTTGTCGTCCTAATAAGAGATCTACAAAGCGAAAGTCATGTTATGGTTGTAATTAAAACAAAGAGCTTGGCTTTGCTGCATGACTATGACATAAAGAAAAGCATAGATGTGTCCTGGTTCACGGCCTCGGGGACCACGGCGCGTTGTGAGCTATTATATAGCTTATTTTCGATTTTGCGTCATTAAGCGTGTCATGTACATTAACACATATTTTCACCTGTGTATTTTTTAAATAGATGCAATACTTATAAACATACAATATAATTACATTTTAATTTTACAAGTTTGCCAATACTTTTAATTAAAGGCCTGCATCATTAAATAAACTTGTATTACTATTTTCTATGCTCACTAATTCGGAGTAGGTACGTTACAGTTAGCAGTTAGGATACAAAATTCTATACAAATGTATATCCTACTTTATTATTAACGCGAAAATGTTGTGCCATTATTTTTTATCAACACTTGAATTATTATAACATAACACATTTCATTAAACATACTGTATTGTGAATTTCATTGTGTTATTATTTCTCCTATTAGTTTTGGAAAACACTGCCTGGCTTTGTTTTAATGTGTTTTCTCCTTTGCCGAAAGGTTGCCAGGCAGAGATAGCATTTACCCATAAACCCAACTTTTGTGTTTCAAATGAATTTGAAGTTACTTTTTAATTATGTCTGTTTTCCTTATTGTTATGATGTGTACAATATAAATGAATAAATAAATAATTCAGTAAATGTAACGCAGGCAATACCACAAACAGTGGGCTATTGCAATGAGCGATAAACGCGTCAGTTTATATATAAATCAAGCACAATGGACGAAAAACTGGCGGAAGTTGATGACGCTGCTATTCCATGCGAAATTTACTATAGTAATACATTAAAACGCGGAAAAATTGTTTGAAACTACGAGGTATAATCCTTTGCGGTAACTCCGTATAAATTTCACTTTCGAAGTTGCCGATACTATATAATGATTAGTTATTAGACACAAAGCAGCGGTGTTATATTACTACTTTTACCTCTGAGATAAATTGCCCCATTAAAGTTGTTAATTGTATCTGGATCAAGCGTGGCTACGGATTAATACAGTTCGCTTGTAATTTATACAAACTTCCTATACAATATTACTTTGTTTAAATATTAAAAAGCACATCTATTTCTGAGTTCAACCATTTACTATATAATTCGTAATTAGTAAAAAATTAATGTCTAAACTGTATAGCAACAGGCTAAAAATAAACAAGAGGATATTTTTGCGTGAGAAAATGGAACAAAAAACAAATCGATTGTGAAACGAACAATGTGACCGGCTCGAATTTGATCAAAAAAGAGGAAAGTGCTTTTTGTATTTCATCTCTGTTGACTGTTAAAAGGCGTTCCTTATTTGGGAAAGGATAGTCATTCAAACCGTTTTTGTATACTCTTATGAATGCATTGATTTGTCTCGGTACACACTAAAAAATGTATGCCGAATTTATTTCCTAACCTATGAGGAGAATTCATTTATAAAATCACTCATCATCACTTCAGTCGACCATCCGTTCTCCTACACACATGGCCAGCCCATCGCCACTTCAACGCTCTTTTATAATATATGCTATTTTAATATTAAAATAATATAAATTATAGATAACTTATCGAAGTCGTATATTTTAACAGAGGCTAATGTTCGTCTAAGAATATTTGAAACGAATTTTGTTATTGTAATGCCAAATCATTTTAATCTCTAAAATATTAAATTAATACAATTAAAACCAAAATGTGAACCACTTTCCAATTAAAAATACAACGAGTAGAAGAACGTGACAGTGAAACGGAAATGGGAGCCGCCTGCTGGAAATTTTTATTTAAATTAACGTTGGCTACGTTTGATTGCGAATAACTCATCAGTTTTTAACATGATGAGCGTGATACCTCATTAAAAATTGTATTTAGAGTAGCAAAAAATATCTCAAACACTACTCGCTCATGCAAAACAATACAAATTAAATACACGATTGTGGTTATTACACAAAGCTCTCAATTCTACGGGGTTAATACAGTTTTGATTCTTGATATAGCTGGGTTTAATTAAGTCTCTAACCCGGCGGAATGTGTGATATGTGCAGACCGCGTGCATGCTCTAGATAGCGAGGTATTAGTGTCATAATATTCAGTGAATTCCTACAAGGAGCGACTTCATTAATTATTCAATACACTAGCTGATATCAGCGACGACGTATTCACGTTTTGGTTGTCGGCTCTTTTATAATTTTTGAATAAGGTACCTACGATAATAAAGAAAATAAGTATAGATTTTATATTATTATTATATTGGAGGTAGGGAATATGCTACCAGTGACAATTAAAATTTCCTAGAAAAAGCGAGTGCTTGTATAAAGTTACATAAATGTATCAGAACATTTTGAACATCATTTCACAATTCTTGAACTTGATTGCATGAGTTAGTTACGTCTATATATATTTTTTTTTATTTAATAATATAAACATCAGGGACCTTAAATATCAGGCTTATGCACGATGTCGTCAATCTTAAAGATTAGGATCGCTTAATAAACGCTAGGGAGGTAAAAAGCCAAGAGCCAAGAGTTATTTTTATAGGCATTGGAAATAGCTCGCACATTCATCTTAGCGTGTCAACACGCCGCAAGAATATATTACTTGACCCATTTTACGTTTGGCCAACACTAGGGCCCTTGAGTTACAGTTAAACAGTAGTGGGTTCAATGCCAATAAACCTGTTTACGTGCCATTGTTTATTTCAAAGTATTAGACTTGCGAATGATCCATAGAATGAGCGCGAGATCAGCTAACTGTGCAATTCTGAGATATGAATTTATTAAATATCGTTTTCTTTCATATCATATAATAATACATAATTTGTTTGTTTGTTAGAACCAGTAATATTAGGATTTACTGGTTTGTTATTACAGAAATTAAATTAAATTATGTTCGTGTTGAAAAATCCATTAATTGAGAGCTTTCCTCACCTTCATCTGTAATCGTAATTGTAATCGAGTACAATCTGGAGGTCTTCAAGAGAAGAGTGAACCTTCTAGGGAAGCGCGCTCCATCTTGACCACATCTCAGCTTACCATCAGGCGAGATCGTGGTCAAGCGCTTCCCTACGATGAATAAAAAAGAAACATGCTACATGCTATACATAATATTATATATATTAATAATTTTCTTGTATATTAGCGTATAGTAAAACAGATTTATAGAAGTTGGCTCATAGATTATATTAGGAAAATTACAAGTTAAAAATAAATAAAGAAAAATACTATTTACGTTAAAGAGGGATTGTGCAATATTAAGTTTTCAAAATCATTTAAGTTATTTTTAATGTTCGCCCCAGTACTGAAGCTATTATTGTTATAATCAATAAAAGATTAAATTTTATTTACGAAGATTAAATAAATGTTTTACCTAACATTTTTAAACTTAAATCTCTTTCAAGACATGATCCTATATGCCAGTATAAAACGCTTTAACGATTCATTACAGAGACCTATTAATATTCTTGTGACGTAATTAATTATGCAGTAATTCATACAGCAATCAATCAGAATTCAGCAGTCGAGAACTTAGAACGAAATTTTAATTAAAATATTATCTGTTCATTTTGCACTCAGCTGTTGAAGGGTTTGGAATGCTGTCGTCAATGAGGCTTGTCGATTTTCAATTAACGGATTATGAAATTGCACAAATACATCTGAAATATAAATTAATTCAAATCGAATATTAGGTCAATGAGTTCATTTTGATTATGTGAAAAGTGTGACAAATAGCGTTTTTTAGGGGGGGACTTATTCTTGTCTAGTCTAGTCTTACTTTCTCTACAGCATTTACTTGTAGGGCATTACAACAAGAATAAATTATAATTTTGTTTGCTCATTAAACCAGTTATAAATACAATTGTTTTGATTAAAAGAAAAGTGGGCGTTCATAGAACAATATTTTTCAAGAAATCATATTTTTAATGAGTGTTGTACTAACGACTAGGCTAAGTTTTATAGCATTGAATAAACATAAATAATTGTGCTTGTACTTTGGTTGAATATAGAAAATTCTGGATCTGTGTCTGAAATTCTGAATGCATTTCCTATTTAACTTTCAATGCGACTCAGACTTGTTTGTAAGTTGACACTGAGCTTGGTTCAACCAAACTGTGTAGTTTCTTGTTTGTTACTAAGAAGTTTTAAACCAATTTTGGTGGGTTACGGTATCACTCACACAATACTTTACAAGCGTAGTGTAAAACGTAAGCAGTATGTATTGTTGATAAATTATATATGTATTCAAAATCTCGTGTTCCTTGATAAAAGAAATGGCGGGATATTATACAACGTTAGCGTCTATTATATTAGCGATAAACAAGCTGCCCCGGCAAAGCTCTCTTCTGCCAGCTACTTGCCACTTAGAGTATAAAAATTGTTTACAACTTATTTTCAGACCTACCGAATATACATATAAAATTTAATGAAAATCGGCTAGTAATAGAAGTGAGGCTGCTCTCTACTGTTATATGCTGTTCATTGGTATATTATATAAATATTTAAACAAAATCTGTAATTGTGTGCGTGTATATACCATCGCGGTCTTATTTGACTTGATAAAATCTTATAAATCGATGAATGCCGGCTGCACGCACAAAAAAGCAAGACTCATTGTCACTTTCCGCCTGAACCGAGCATGCCAGAGTGCGAAACGTGGATATAGATGGCATGATCGGCTGAAGCGTTCGGCTTGTGACGTAATTATAATAATTTAGTGGTAATGCGATTTTTCAATTGTTTATTATGACGTTCTCATGAAAAATTATCGCCCGTAAACTGTCTTTATAGATAACGAATTTTGTATGACCTATCGTGCTCGCTAGTCGCTTTTTAATGATGAATTTTTTAAATATGTCCAATAGCTTTTGAGTTAAATCCTTACAAAGAGAAAAAAAAACATTCCTTCTCATGATTAATAGTTTAGATTGTACTCATGATTGATATATAACTATTCAAAGGGGAGTTTAAGTTGAAGTGAATTAATGGTTTCCAGAATGGTTAAGTTATAATTTAATTAAATACATAACAATTCAATAAAATTATACGGGTTGAACATTTTAATATCATTCAGAATCTAAAACCTATATTATTTGCCTGGCGAAGTCCTTACTCTCAATTGTAATTGAACAATAAATAGCGGTTGTCTCGAACCCTTTGTGACGAAGGTCTTTGTGAGGAGTTGTGGTTCAAATACGACCACAGTTTAATTCACTTATTGCCTTTATGCCTGTAACTAATTAATTGTGAGAGTCTAAGCATTTTGGAAAGTTTTTTAAATATTTTATTTGTCCCGTGTGGTATTGTAAGAATATATTATGTTTCATTGGTACGTTCTTCTTTTTTATAGTGGAGAATGCATTTACGCATACCGAAAGCCTCGGAAAAGGGCCGCCCGTAAGTTATGTTGGAATAAAATACAAAAACCTAACAGTGAAACAGTTGCAACAGTAAATCACTGGCTACCACAGTGAAGTCACTGGGTTCCGTCGAACAGCTTTCAGTGATAGAGGCGCGGGGCGGGTATTATGTAGAATTCATCCGCAACTCCATCATAGCCAGCATATACGTAAGTGGATTGCCAGCTTTAAACTCCTGAGGGTGGCCTGAGTGGATCTCGTCTAAAAATAAAACTTGTAAGAAATCCAGAATTAGGATATTTTATAAAATGAGTATAAACTGACTTAAAAAATAAATGATCATATTTTGTTAATTTATTGTTTTGTTGTGAAATTGTCATTTATTATGATTTTTATTGAATATGTAAATTAAGTTTCCTGGTAAATCTATAATATCTAATATAATAAAAAAGGGTGTGTTTGTTTGGTTGAACGCCCTTACTTCATGAGATGAGACTGGTCCGAAATGAAAACTGCTTTATTGTGATCGATTGCCCATTTATCGAAGCTTAACACTACTATCGATAGAAGCGAAGCGGAAATTAAAATGTAATCCTCTTATATTGTAACAGATTATTAATACGTAACCATTTAATATATTATATATACACGTATATTATAAATCAAGCTCAATACATACATATAACATATACATATTAGACAGTTAATAAAATGTTCGAAAATGTAATTCAACTAAAAGGATCGGCTAAGTGATGTTGGAGTACACCCTAAAATTCCGTTATTAATGGACTTATGATAACAACGGTTTCAATTAATATGAGATTGTGCCGCGTTATGAATTCTAATTGTCGTCTAATGGCTTTTAGATAGATGTCAAATCTTTGAAGGTTTTAATTTTAATACCCTTATCGTTTTAGTTAACTCAATTAAAATTTGAAGCATGATTTGGATCTGTCTTTCTTTGAGTTAACCGTTTAAGAAAGAGGTGCTTTTCAGAATTTATTACTGGAATGGTTTTATTCTATATTTAATAGTCGAATATTTTAAATTACTAGCTGTGCCCCGCGGTTTCACACTCGTAAATCTGTATCCCGTTGGAATATCGAGATAAAAAGTTACCTATGAGTTATTCCAGTTGTCCAGCTATCTACGTACCAACTTTCATTCCAATCGGTTCAGTACTTTTTGTGCGAAAGAGTAACAAACTTACACACATCGTTACAAAATTTTCGCATTCATAATATTAGTAGGATTGTTTGTT
>NC_052109.1:5746355-5749890 GCF_012273895.1 Zerene cesonia
CCGCCGCACCGCCGGCGCCGCCCACCGCGCCCGCGCGCTCCGCCCCGCCCACGCCCGCCATCGCTAGCGTGCCTGGGACAAAATACACACACACATATATACATACATGACATTAAACTGTAAATATTAGATATAGCTAAATTATTATAATTTTAAATATGTAGTATGCCAATGGAATTGACTAATGAATTTAGATATTGAAAAGTGAGTTTGGTAAATGGGTTCTTGTCTACGTTTTTCAAAACACATAATCAACATTAAATTATGAACATTATGTATAGAATAACATTAATTCCCTCCCTTGCTCTCATACGTACGTAAGGAAATTATTTGATTTTGATAATCCTATTAAGGATATCAATTAGTATGGTCACCGACCGCTCCTTGTTAAGTGTAAGAAGTTTGAATGAAACCTGACCGTTTCGAGTGGAAATCGGTTGCCTACAAAGGTAGAGGTGAGAGAGGCGTACTCACACTCGTGCTTGACCTGGTGCAGGTTGATGGGCGAGAAGGGCGAGCGCGCGAAGTGGCGCGGGCGGCGCAGCGCGCGCACGAGGCGGCGCGCGAGCCGCGTGAAGGGCGACGCGCGCAGGTAGAACGCGGCGCGCGTCTTCATCACCGGCCGCGCGCCCTCGCACCCGCCGTGCGCCGTCGCCACGTGCCGCGCCAGGTGCGCGCGCAGCTTGAACTCCTGCAAACGTTTACAATACTCATTATAAAACTTCATCTTAACTGCACCTATTATGATTGTGTTTAAACTACATGCAACAGAAAAACTAAACCGCCCTCGAATTATAAGTTATACCAAATTTAAATGGAAACCAATTAAGAAGCACCAATGTTCAAATAAAACAAGAGTTATCAAACAAAATTGGTGAATTTTTTAACACAATTTCAACTTCAAGTTTTGAAATCGGTCCACTGGTTTTTGTGTGAAAAAGTTTCCTATTTATAGCAGAAAGTGTAGCAGAAAGCAGCACCAACCTTGGCGCAGTTGAGCACGGTGCAGCGGTGCGGGCGGTGCGAGGCGGACAGCGCGCCCTCCTCGCCCTCGCCGCGCGCTCGCGCCGGCTCCGGCTCGCTTTCGCCGAACACGCCCGCCGTCTGGTACACACATTCATTTAAAATCGATAAATTAATACAAGTTCAGTATATGGTTGTAATTTTAAAATAACCACTCTTTCTAAAAACATATGTATGTATACACTGCCTGTTAATTGTACATGTATTATTTTTTACAATTTTTGTCTGTCTGTTTGGTCCGGTTAATCTCTGGAACGGGTGGACCGATTTTGACGCGTTTCTAAGGTATATGCAGATCACGGGAACATTGAGATTTAAAGGAAAATCATTTACGCGGGTGAAAACGCGTGTAAACAAATGTAGGTAGTTATAAATAAATATTAAACTTTTGGTACGAGTTTAATATTTACTTTTCTATTTGTTTATCTCGAAAATATTTATTACATTATGTTTCAATTAAAATAGTAACAGGTGATACAGTAGAAAAGTCCAAAGAATAAAACATTATTTCGGAGATTCGTGTACAAGCTATCAAACTATTCACAGACAATAAATGTTATATTTTCTTGAACTACTTTCTTCTGGATTTTCTCCATATATTTACGCAATATCTAATTATACTTTATACTAGCCACTCACCCCAGCCCCGTCCAGGTTGACCTATTGAAAAACAATTTTTTTTTTAAATATGTTGTATGCAATTTAGATTAAAACTGGTGAACGAATTATCAAAATTGGTTCAGAGATCCAAAAAAGACACTCACAAATTTTACGTTTACATAATTATATTTATTAACACGTTACTAGGGAATGTTTACCTTAAGTCCTCCATATTTCTTCCAATACTGCCAGCAGGAGCCGCACAGTCTGTACTGTAAATGCTGCGGCCCCCACGCGTACCACTGGTTTGAGTTTGACACTGGAATTAAACAATACACAATAAACAATAATTTATTTATCAAAACATTTTGTTAGATACATACATAAACATAATCCATAAATTAATTGCCGAAAAAATATGTTGATATTTTAATACCAAAAAGCTGCATAGTGGAAAAAATATTTTATAAAAGAGTAGCTTTAGAAAAGTTCAGAGTAATTATTTATATTAATGAAAAGCTTCACATATCTGTTTTTGGTAGAAGAAGCTTTATATAAAGCTAAAAGCTTAAAAGAAATGTGCGCTTTTTTACCGCGTGCTATAATGTAATATGTTTTATCGTTCATGATCTATACATTTGATGTTGTTTAACGTATTTTTTAAGCATATCAAATGTATAAATGAAAGGGATATAGTTTTTTTTATAATCCCTTATAAAATAAATAACTTACCTTGACAGGAAGCGCACACGGTTGGCGCGATGGCGGCGGTGCCGTTAGTGCCGCCGTTGAGCACGGCGCCCTTGCCGTTAGTGCCGCCATTGGTGCTTGTGATTAGCGCAGGATTCGGCTTGTTGCTGTAAGCGCACGCGCATCGTTTTATATACGTTACTCACGTATTCGACGGGAGGAAATAAAATCTATTAAGCGACATTATATGGGAATATTGGTGTCCTGATTTTAAATATAATGATTTCTTGTTAATATAACGATATTTTCAAAACTTCAAAATTTGATGGAAATTGCAATTCATATTAACGCTTATGCATTCAACATTATTATTACTAAAAGATGATTTCTTTTAGAATATATTTCCCACAATTAATGCAAATAAAATAATAAAAACGAGTACAACGTGTCGGGTACAAACACTCACTAATTGGGAATGTACACTTGCTTCAGCTTGGACTCCGCCTCGACCGCCTTCACGCGCTTCTGCTGCACGTAGCGGTCCGTCGTCTTCCACATGTAGTAGTACTCCACCAGATTCTTTAGCGTCTTCCATGGCAACTGGAATTTTAATGCGACAATTAGGGTCAATGTCGAATCAAATTAATAACAAATTGCAGAAGATGGTATTTCTTACGCATTCTTTATGATGTATTGACCATTTTTTTAAATTAAGCATTTTTAACATTAAGAAAGACGTACCACTACCACTTATATTTTAAAAAACCATTTGATGGATGGGTGCTGAAACCATCTTGGTGGAAAATGAAAATATTAAATTTTGAAAAATGTTTACAATGAGTTAATGGACATATTTATTGTATGAAATAATACTTCGTTAGCTTTTTAGACTGTAATTATATGTCTTTGTACCAATGTACCCATTTGGTGTGAAACAGTAAGATTCATATATCCATACATTCTTAAAAACTTTCACGTTTGACATATTAGTAGTTTAATTATTTATTGTTTGTAAGCAGTGGTGGCTCAGTGGTTAACACCTCGGACTCCAATCGAATCACGAGTTCGAGACTATGTGAGCAATTTATCTGCACATTATCAACATCACCACTGCTCAAAACGTTTATGGAAAAAATCGTGAGGAAACCGGTATGTCTAAGAATCAAAAGTTTGACGACATGCGACATCTGCCAACTCGAACTTTGCCAGCGTGTTGGCAGAC
>NC_052109.1:5749990-5751351 GCF_012273895.1 Zerene cesonia
AGTATCAATTCACACACATCCATTAATTGCAATTAATATGGTAGATTATTAATGTATACTAAAAAAGGGACTTAAAAATTACGTCGTTGTCTCCATTTGCTTAATTCAAAAGTGCAAAAAACAAAATTTGACATCGCTGTGCTTTGCATACTCCTCGTTATTATTTTATGCGAATGTAAATTGAATTCTAAAGGATTGATATTCAAGGTCCGTTTTTGAATCTCTTATATACTTAGGTTTTTGAGTGGTATTACATAATACTATTATCATTGACCTTGGAGTTTTTATATGTTTTGTAATTATAATATATGCGTACAATATGTCAGTGTAAATTTGTATAGGGTAACAAATACTGAGATTCCAGCGAGATTGTAATATAACGGAGTCGAATAATTATGGCTTACTAGCTGCGCCCCGCGGTTTCACCCGCGTAGGAATATCGGGATAAAAAGTTGCCTATGTATATTCCAGGATCGCCTGATGATAAGCAATCACCACCGCCGATGAACATTCGCAGTGACAGAGCCTATACGAATGTGCTTCTGCTTTTAGAGGATAAAAGATGCGGAAAGAATTGACGTCTGGAAGGAAGGAATGGACGGGAAAGAATGAGGAAAAGGAACTGAACCTCCGGCTCTGCCGTTCACTGTGAGGAACACACTGGCATACCACTATATCACTGCAATCTTCTTTGGGGGTGTGTCACTACCCATTCTGACGCATGAACTTGTTTTAGTTAACTATACTTGTATATGATATTGGAGATATTGGCCCTCAGCCAGCAATGATGGTCTTAATCCTTATAAGAGAATCGTTGTGTATCTATAATGGAAAAAAATGGGCTCATGATGATAAATTAAGACCTACCATCCACCCCCAAACTTTAAACATTCACGTTAAAGTCCTTTGAAATAATGGATTGACTTAGATAATTTTAAAAGTAAATAAGGTTATATTATAAATATTATAGTGGGTTACTACGCTTCATATTTTTCCGTATTATTAAAGACGCAAAAACTTACTACAACGAATTCGAATATGGCGCACAAAAAAAAAAAAACATTTTTATTTTTAAATTTGCAAACTAGTCAAGCAAATTATTAAAATCCACTTCCTTTTGTATTTTTTGAATTTGACCTTTCGATTTTGAAGGACGCTGTTGCACAATAAAAAAAAAGATACAATATTGATTATAAATGAGTAGGTAATGAACTAATCAAATAACGACTTTGTAGTCAAGACTTATTTATTTATTTATTTATTTACACTTTATTGTGCTGGATTACACAACGCATCCTTAAAATAAATATCTTAAAACTAAACCAGCACAGCGGGCGGCCTTATCACTAAAGAGTGATCTC
>NC_052109.1:5751451-5769437 GCF_012273895.1 Zerene cesonia
CCGAGAATTTTTTCAAATGTTGCTGTAGTGCAGGTTTGGTGACGGTCTGGTGCCATTTCTGTGTACTTTATGCCCATTTCAAAATTTAACGGCTCTTTATATTCCTTATAGATATAAGCACCTATCTCTATCGATGGATTATAATTTACCGAAAAACAATGCATTAAATGTACCCGTAATGTAACCGTAACCGTAACCGTAATGTAACATGTAAGCGTATATTATGGATCACAATTTGTCCACAAGTTGCAATTTTAATGTAATATAAATACATGAGATTTTGTCTACAATGTAATGATATCCAGCTAACTACCAACATTAATTCTGAGTTTAGAGTAGTGGCAAATAATTATTATATTTAATATAGTTTAAATACATCACATATTCTCTGATAATAGTTCGGAGTATAACACGCTTGAAGTCTGAATGATCCATAAGAGTTTGCATAAGTTTAAAATGCAATATAAGCTAAAGATAACATTATGTTATCAGTTATCTTTTATCTATTATTTATTGTTAGTGTTTGTTCCGTTTAAGCAATATTAATAGAAAAAGTTTTGTAACAAGATTACTTTATGATAGAGACGAGCAACTTGAAGAAATTAGGTGATAATATAGTAGGAAAGAAACGAAATATATAGCATGATATTATTTAAGAGTCATTGTGTATGTGTGTTATGACCGTCTCCTTGGTACAGTGGTTAACGCATGAGCGTAAGACCGAGGGGTCCTGGGTTCGAATCCCGGTGGGGACGCACAAAAAAAAAATGTCCCGGTCTGGCAGGACACAGAAGGCTGATCACCTACTTGTCCATAAAGAAAATCGATCAGTGAAACAGATGCATATCATCTGTCCCATACCCCAGTAAGGGACACAGGACTTCACTTTATTGTGTTATGTATGTATGTCTTTAGTGAAAGAAGAGACAAAATAACCTATGGGCGCAGCCAGGAGAGGTTTAAGGGGTTCAAATGAAATAACAAAAATATATCAAAAAAAGGATATAACATTTTTGCTACACTGTACATGCAGTTAGTGAACCAGCCTCTCAATTCTTTTTTTTTTTATGTCATAGCGGGCAACATGTAATTACATTTCAGTGGACTTGTTTGGTATAGATGGCCACGCATTTGTTTGATTTATTTTAATATCTAAATCTATCCTTAATTGATGTATATATTTTATGAATCATCTGTTGGTTCTCCAAATAAAAAAACATATAAATATTATAGTTTAATATAAGAAACAAAAGTTAAACTTGATTTTCATAGAAAATATAATGCATATTGAAAAAAATATCATTATTTCTTTAATAATGTTTATTCTAATCTATGACCATGTTATCATCAATTTATTTCTCATACATCCTATCCTATTAATCCTACTAATATTATAATTGCGAAAGTTTGCAAAGATGTATGTGTGTGTTTGTTGCTCCATCACGCAAAAGCTATTGAACCGATTGCAATGAAATTCGGTACGTAAAAAGCTGGACAACTGGATTAACATATAGCCAATTTTTTATTCCGTTATTCCAACGGGATACGGACTTACGTGGGTGAATCCGCGGGGCGCAGCTAGTCGTTTATACAATCATGCGACAGCGATACATTAGCATTAATAGCGACAATTTGCTTGAATATGTCCATGTTATAATAATATGGACATTAACCCTTACGTAAACATCGTGTCATAGGTATTACCCTCAGTGTGAAGCTATTGGAGAGCGTAATCATGCCGTGGACCGTATTCAGCTCGATAATACAATACAAGCAATTAACCTTTGTTGGATTCCTTTAGATTAACCGTCTTTTGTTACGCCTAGATCGATGTAATCAATTTATTTTACTTATTGAGTATAGGATTCGGGATAGTGTTAAGAATGTTTTAGTACGCTTCATATTTGTTTGTTTTTAGTAACGAACCTAATGATACATATTATAAGTATAATAAATTTGCTTATTTCGTTTTCTGACATAATGTCTAACGTAGATATTTTGTTAAAGCGTCTTTGAGCGAGTGTCGCGTCAACTTTAGCTAGTTATAATTGTTTATAATTCATATCTTCTTTCAAAGCACAAGCATAAAATGAAAGAAACAACACTATTGACGTTACTACACGAATTAATTAAGACCCATAAATTTTAGTTTTAATATAATAAATAAATCGCTTTTAAAATCCATTAAAATGTCTTTAATTTCTAAACCTGTAAATTCAAGTTTATCCGTTTTAACTTACTATTGCCCAAGCTCTTTGGGTACGGATTTTTTGAACATTCAGTCAAACTTACTTTGCATACGGCGTTACCCGTACACACCTGGGTCTACCCAACACAGAAGAGGTAATGTCAGGTGCACGCAGGTGTTGTGTCATACTAGTAAGTTATATGTATTTATTTTTAAAATTGAATAATTTTAACCTTTAAATATATTCACATTGCTCAATTAGTTTTCTATTGTTCTAGGTTAATGGTGTACAATTTTGTTACCATTACATTTATGACCATCGCGCTGGACCACGTGAAATCTCAAGAACGGAATACGGAGCATCAGGGCCCTGTGACCTGCGGGGGGCGCCTGCAAGGTCCCGTGGGAACCATCCAGACGCCCAACTTCCCCAACCCGTTTCCGGTGCCGATCAAGTGCAAGTGGATCATCGAGCACGACATCGCGAACGGCACTATATCGATATACTTCACGCAGCAGTACACCACTAGCGGGCTCACGTTCACGGAGTACATGTACTATGATGACACCTACAAGCTGGGCGAGCGGCGCGCGCTCACCGTCACCGAGGAGAACATCACTAGGATCAAATATTTACAGGTACATCTCTACCAGCCATTGAAATCTTTTATTCTTAGAAGTTTTTACATTTTCTAACAAGGGATGCTTTTATAGAATGAAAGTTTAATGAAGAAGCTATTTGTGCGAACTATAGAAAACAAGCTTTTTCTTAAATAAACAGCTTAATAATATAAGACTCCTCCGTTTACCCAACAAAGGCTAACAATTCTTAAACGAAACTAGTTTTTTATCTAGTGTACATAAGTGTAATTCTTTAATGATTTTCTCATACACATAACAAATTAAATAAAAAAACTGCATAATAGAATTTATTACAATATTATAATTTGTCTAAATCTGAAATAGTATCAAGACATATTCGTGATTGCCATTCGCCTTGTCACCTGAAGATATATTCGATAGGCATTCGTCGCGAACAACTGTTCACACGTTCGTAAGTAGTACAGTAATAATACAGTACGTTCGTGTTCACAATCTTTACCCTTTAATGACGTCTAAAAACCGCTCTCAATGTAAATACGCGAATCTCAAAACGTGTAGCGAGCGCGCTGTTTCTCTCATCGTGTTTATTATTTGCCCCCCTATTCATCTCGTTATTCCACTCGGAATAATGATAATATTTTCGCTTAATTCATTGCTTTGTAAAGCTAAAAATCCTAACCTCGTATATTTATAATACTAACTGTCCAAAAATGTGGAAAATAAGTATAAACATAAACATTTTTCCACGCTGGCAACATACCAAATAGGAGCTCGTGCATCGCATGCCAACAGTCAAATTCAACTCTCAAATACAATGATAATAACAGTTCTATAATATAAAAAATACAGTACTAAGAATATATAAAATATGCAATAGAGCATAATACGACTTACGCCTTATTTGAAGCCAGTAAAAAAACAGAGATGTACTATATTAAGATCATGCACGATAATTCAATTACGAGTATACAATTCTGCTGTTTAAAGGATTACATGAGATAAAAGCGTGTTTAATGTGTGATCCACTACCTAAAAAAAGAAAACCGAAAAATGCATAATACGCCTCAGGATATATGATTATACTAGCTGCTCCCCGCGGTTTCACCCGCGTAGATCCATTTCCCGTAGGAATAGCGGGATAAAAAGTTACCTATATGTTATTCCAGTTGTCCAGCTATCTACGTACCAAATTTCATTGCAATTGGTTGAGTAGTTTTTGCGTGAAAGAGCAACAAACACGCACATCCTTACAAACTTATGCATTTATAATATTAAGTAGGATAACGTCGACAATGGTGGGTCGCCAGACGGTAAGCACTACACCGCCCATGAAAATTTAGACAGGCGTAAGGTGGATTGCAGACCTTACACCACTGCTAATGGATTGTCGGCTTCATAAAGAAAAACTACATAAATAATAAATTTTTAAAGAATAGAAAAAATTTGATCACGAGGCAGGATTCGAACCTGCGTATCTTGCCTAACCGTAGGCGTTGCTACGGTTAGGCAAGATACGCAGGTTCGAATCCTGCCTCGTGATCAAATTTTTTCTATTCTTTAAAAATTTCTTATTTATAAAGCATTTCAATGCTATAAAACTAAAAATTAAATACATAAATAATTTTAAATATTCGATTGCCTACAAAAATAAAAACGCAAAAAATCTTCAAATATTTCCTATAACGATTAAGTACCATGCGCATGCTTAAAGACCCTTGACCTTGGTAGTAATTCTTCAAGTAACAAAGTAATTGAATGGTAATTTGTCTTTTTTGTATAATCTATCTATAGATTTTTAGTTAGTTAATCACCTATTCTCATTCTGTATGTACCGAAAAAGCTGGCCGAGTGCAATGGTTTGATGATTGCAAAAATGTATGCGTTACTTAAGCTTATATATTTTCAATAATACATATTCTAATACCAATATATCTAATACTAAAGGTCTCGAGGCAAGTGCGACTCGAACAGATCATCTAAAAGCAAATGAGAAATAACTGACCCGTTGGTAAATCTCGATTTTTTATATATATTTGTTACGTTATCGAGAGAAATACGTCATCTATGAAAATTTTATGACATACAGTCTGGTGACAGACGAACAGACGGACAGACGAAGACAGAAAGACGAAGTTTAAGAAATAGGGACCCGTTTAATTCTTTGGGTACGGAACTCCAATAAAAGGTCTCGTTTGGAAATTACATCAGTGTAATAGTATCCCGATATATGACTGGAATTTATATTACACGCTATTTTCGCATTAAGTGCTCTTACCTCGGGCATAGACAATTTTTTCCCAATAACAACCTTTTTTGTGCCGTTCTCTCAATAAGTATAAAAATATATTTATGTGGAGCTGTATTATTATTTTGGAAAGTAGCTAATAACTTGATATGGTTTGCGGAACTTAATTTATGTACGTAGGGTCTACAAAAAAATGTTAAGAAGTTATTTGTTACTTGTACTAAAAATGTATTGCCATGATTATTATTGTGTTTTCATATTCATATACTATTGTAATTCTAAACCAATTACCAAAAAATATTCTAATACAGAATAGTGATAAAGATAAATATAATTTACTTATGCCACGTTTTTTGAACACAAATATTTCGCAATAAATCCATGCCATAGACGTCTGATATGTTAATGCCTTCCGAGATTATATTTGCAGACGCTGACGATTCTCAAAAAATATTATTCCAAAGCAGTATTCACTATGGAATGTCCATATATTCTTACGATATCTAATTTATTCCAATTCGTTTTAGATAGATTTAATCTTAAATAGAAAAAAAATATTCACATATCTACGTATTATGATATGAGTCCTGAAGTCTTTCTGGGAAATCCTGGGATAAAATTACGGTATAAATGTAAAGTCAAAATATTCCAAGGTTCCGCCAACCCGTAAGTAATCTTAAAAGAGCATGTCAGATAATATTTCACCTGCTTAAAATCGGATCGTAAATTCTAATTTTGTCATCTAATATAGAATCGATAGTAGCTATAAAGTGCCGGCATAGATGAGAATACCCGTTCACCCGAAAGATAAGGCAATAAAACACATGACCTAGCGTAGTTAATTAAAGTTTGGAACACAATGTTTAATTAGAATAATACTAGAATAAAAATAGGCTCAGTTTCGAGTTTTTTATGTTATCATCGGCAATGGAGCTGGTGAGTCGCCTGATAGTAAGCGCTAACACTACTTATGGACATTGACAGATGCGTAGAGTCGTGAGCAGACGTCACGCCCCTACAAATGGACTGTCAATTATAAATAGAGAGGGATAAAGAAAAGATTTAGGACAGGAAAATAAAGGAAAGTACAGGGAAGTGTAAGGAAGAGGATACGGGGCATACCTTGAAATTCGGAAAACAGTGTGGTTACATTTTAAATGAATTAAAACTTAAGTTAAGTATTTGATAACAATCAATATAAAGATTCGGATATTGGTAGTAATATTTAGTTTTCAGATGCTAAAGAATGTATTGAGAAAGTGTTTATGTAGATTGATTTTTTGGTGGTAATTTGGAGCCACAGTGGTCTAATAATGACTTAATCTCAGGTGGAAAGTCTTCTACTGGTGGTGGAGGTGTCGCTATCGAGATCGGAGGGTAGTGTTGCTATTTTGTTGAGTTGTTCTCCTCAGGCGCATAGCTTGGTGCTTGTGGTGGAGCTGCGCCGGCCTCACAACGAATGTCTCGTACGTGGAGCGTTATCACTTACAGCTGCTCTCCCCAGGTGCAAAGCCCGGTGCTGGTGGTGGAGCTGTCGCTGACTCGTGCGGAGGGCTCGCAGCTGCGCGCGCTGGGGCTGCTGGCGGTGTTCGGGCTCAACGTGACGTACGCCGTGCGCGCGCCCTCCGCGCCCGCACCCCGCACCTCCTGCAGCGCCATCGAGTGTCGCCTGCTCGGACACTGCTACGCCTCACATGATTATAGGTGCGTCTGTTTGTTTCTGAGAACAATACAGTGACTTATTAGCATATTAGGATTATTGCTAACAAGTTTAATGTAAAAAAATTACTTCCCAGTAGGTACAACAAAGTCAATCAGTCAACAATAAAAAAAATGTCGGATTTTTTCAGCGTTTATTTTACCTACTAAATTAATACTGAAGTTATTACGCTACATATACATGATATGTTGATCAAAACACTTTATTATATACTTGATATCACAGTGAATTCTACTGTTCCTGTTTCGAGGGATATTCTGGGTCTGATTGTGGAGTTGGTCCTCTCTGCCCTAGTACATCTAATATGTGCAAGAACGGTGGTACGTGTGGGTAAGCATTCGAAATTTAAATATATTTTTATATTTAACTGTGCCTAATAATCATATTCATATAAGCCTTAAATCTGACATGGAGCACGCACGACGTGAATGTGACATGACAGACATGAAATATGATACTTTTCTACAAATACGGTCACTAACTGCACTTGGGCTGATACCATTCCAGATTCTAAAATGGAAAACAATCGTTATCAAAAAAATATTTGTGTATTACAATTTACACAGTCTTAAACACAATATATATAACTGTTTACTTTATAAGATTGACATCAGTAAAAGCATAAAACCATTATATATAATTGCATATATTATATCTTTTGTAAATACGTATACTGTCTTTGTTATATTTTTGACGATATGCTTTATTTAAATAAATATGGAGTTTTCATAATTTTCCTTTAAACGGCTAGCGATAAGAAACTATCCTTTAATCATTCTGAAAGTATTTTTTGGAATTAGTTGAAAAGTGGAACTTTTATCAAAGAAGGAAATGGAATCGAGAAAAGAGCTCCATTAATAACTAGAAAAAGGTCAATTGGAAATTGAAAAAAATAATGAAAATAATAGTTTTCTTAATGTAAATTACATGCGATATAATTCTTAAGTATTATAAAGGTATATTTTGTATGTAGGCAATTGGGGCCGGCAGCCGTGAGCTGTATTTGTGCGCCGGGCTACACGGGGGACCTTTGTGAGTCAGAAATAGCCGCACCAGGTAAATGTTTAGTGCCAGATATTAGACATACATGAAAACTTTATATAGAAAACCTCTATGTATATGTTTCCTACTGTTTTTTCGTCAGAACGCATTTTCCATTCGCCTTTTTCTAACTAGGAAAAATGTGTTGCGTGCATATCTTATGACTGTTATCTGGACTTACATACAAACTATTAATTTCTTTATGAGTGGAATTGTGGTTAAAATTAAGCATAACACAATAAAATAATCTTAGGCAGTATAAACAATAAACATTAAGATCATGGGCATTCAATTAAAATTGCGTATTTAAGATTTGATATAACTATATAACATATCTAAGACAGTTTCACTATGATAATTAATACACATGATAATGATATTGCAGAATGCGGCTTAGAGGAATGCGCCGATGCATGTAACAAAGATAAGATTTGCGATTGCAACTCGAGAGATACTGATGTTTGTAAGTATGTTAATGACCTGATTAGTGTGTTTAATGCACATAATATTGTTGGAATTACAAATAATTGTATTCATATGGATGTGTGAGAAAATTAATACTAAGATACATTGCTTTTTTAGCATCCGCTCGTTTCGAAACAAGAGTTAAAATTGTCGATCATGGAATTAATGACATAGCAAAGGAAATAATAAAACAGGTTGGTGACTTGTAATGTTAATTAAAAACTGAAAACCATTACCATTACAAACCAATGGAAATTTATACATTTATAATTAACTTTAAATTTGTTTGCTTATATATAAAATTGTTTTAGATGAGTGGATATTTACGAGCATCAAATATAACGCTACATGATGATGTGGAAATTTTAAATATAAGGTAAGATTATGGGATTTTAAATGTCTTTGTCACTGTGTTGATCAAAACTTTACTTTAAATGGAAATAACTAATACGTAGTCGATGTACGTTTTTACGCTGTGTTTACAATTATTTCGCTAGTAGGTTGATTACAATTAGTAAAGAATTACTAGATTAATAAAATAAAATAATTTAATATCACCTCATTTATTTACATTAAACCTTCTATAGTATCTTTTGCTCGTGGCTTCACTCGCGTTCTTATACGCATTTGAAATCTAAACCAGTGTCGAATTCTTATTAGATAGCATTGTTATATAACATATTTACTTCGACTGGTTGCCAGAACATGTAAGTTATTATGTAGTTCCTCATCCCACACCAAGGAATACAGGCATCTATAATATGATATTATTTCAATCACGTGTCATGTGAATAGAAGTTAGATTGATAAGACTATAAAAGGTTTTCCCAGTTCACCGGAGTCTGGGTCGCGGATAGCGTGGGTGCGCGTGTGGGGTGCGCGGCGCGAGTTAGGGGCAGTGCGCAGCGCGCTTGCGCGGCTGGCGGCGGCGCGCGCGCCCGCGGACCTGAGAGCGGTGCGCCTTGTACCCGACACGTCTGTGTTGCATACTCAACCAGCTCTAACTTTACATGTATGTGGCACTGTTTGGTTGTTGTTACTCTTTTACACATAAGCTGTTCTTTGTGTGTATTTCAATGTATTAGTCATCAATCTGAAGTTACCATGCCGCTTATTCATTGACTATGACGTACTTATCGTATTATTCCGATGTACGATCTGATATTTAAAATATGGTTGCTATGATATAATTGTAGAATGGTAAACATGAAAACTTTGTATATGCAGCTTTTTACTGTTTTACACATATGTATGCTACCGTTTTGCACATGATATATATATATATATATCAAATTTATTTTATTTCTAACATTTCCCAGAAATTGATTGTTAATCAACGTCCCGAAGTGTGGGAAGGCTCAGAATTTATTCTAAGTTGTATGGCGTATGGCTCTCCAAATATTGCCTTTACGTGGTACAAAGATGGCATAAAGGTCAACTTCAATGGGACTAACAGGTAGATAAAATACCAACAGTACATTATCCAGTGAAGCGATGCTATTTAAAAAATTAACTTTAATTTTTACAATACTTTTAGGGATATTTGGACTCGCACCGTTGCAGAAGATGCTTTAGGTCGCCAATTATCCGTGTTAGGAGTTTCAGAAGCAAAAAAATTAGATACTGGGAAATGGTCATGTGCGGCAGACGATGCTGGACGGAGAAGGTGTAGCGCTTTGAGAATTACTGTATTAAAGCCACCTGATATTCGTCTCATGCCTTCAACACTTACAGTGAATAAGGTAAAACATCAGTTAAAAGTTAAGAAAAATAATAATAATAAAAATATAACATTTATATAACTTTAATTAAAGGGTGAGAACGTTAGTATCACTTGCTTAGCGGGAGCTGGGCGGGTCCACGGGGCGCTTGGATTCAGCTGGGCAAGGGAAAGAAGTCTGTTACCTCTAGTTCCTGGACGAGAACTCTGGGAAGATCTATATCCAGCTGGTAGCCTTCTCAGGCTATATAACATTCAGGTATTAAAATAGAAATATAAAAAAACATTTCCTATAATGTAAAGTAATGGGCTGTAACTTATTTACAATTCTTTGTTAGAAATCAGGAGAGTTTCGATGTCAAGTTTCATCGGTAGTGGGTACAAATTCAAAGTCAATAACTGTTTGGACGATTGGTCCAACAGATGAGGCTTGTGAAAGTGAAGCATCGTATGGTATGCGCTGGCCTAGAACCGCTCCAGGGGCTGTCGCTATTGCGAGTTGTCCTCCGGGACAAACCGGGGAATCTAGTAGGTATGACTTATATTGAATATAAACTTATATTAGAAGTAAACTGGCCGACATAATATCGTTAACTTTATGTTCTAGGTTCTGTGAACCAAAAACTATACAACGTAGTGTTAAATGGAACTTACCCAACTTTTCGGAATGTATATCAGAGTCTTTGCAAGAAATATATGAACAGGTATAAATAACTAAACACTTGATAGTTATAGCATATGGAATATATGATAATTTCCTTATTTAATCGTGATTTTGATATTTTTAGTTCATATTAATATCATATGGATATTCTTGGAAGCTTGTGCGTAATATCGCTAGTCAATATGGGTCAGTATTACGTTCCTTACCAGCATTGCCTGGATCAGCAAGTCTTCCATTACAGCATACAATACATATGCTGCATTACTTACGCTCGTCAGCAGCGCAGCGTTCGGACAAAATAGGCAGTACAGAGTCATTACTTCAGATTTGTGCCTCGCTACTGAGACATCCTGATGCCTTTTTGGATGAAGAGGTGAATATTTAATTTCAGTTTGATTTGAAGTTATACATTACTAGCAAACTCGGCGAACTCCGTTTCGCCACCAGATGGCTTCGTTTTTCCCGCTTTTCTGTTGAAATTTTTCCGGAATTTTCTTTGCTATAAACCTCACGACGCCCAAGACCTTTCCAACGAATGCAAAACCGTGGAAATCGGTTCGTGCGTTCTGGAGTTATAGCGTCAGGAAGGAAAACCCGACTTATTTTTATATAGTAGACTAGCAAACCCGGCGAACTCCGTTTCGCCAATTTTCTTTGCTATAAACCTCACGGTGCCCGAGACCTTTCCAACGAATGCAAAACCGTGGAAATCGGTTCGTGCGTTCTGAAGTTATAGCGTCAGGAAGGAAAACCCGACTTATTTTTATATAGTAGATGATATTAAGCTCATTAAATTATAACTTTTAGAAAATCTACGATCTCCAAAATGCAATAGTAGATGCCGCTGCCTTGAAAGACAAATTTGACGCCCAATATCAAGGTTTTAGTATTAAAGCGAAAGTAGCAAAAGACGATAATGCTGCTCATTTCAACTTTCCACGACAATCTGGACCAGAGGATTGGTCATTGATTTCTGTTGGCGTTGAACTATTGGAAGGGATGGGAAATGTGACGGTTGTTGCAGTGCTTTATGAGGATCTTGGAATTCGATTGCCATCTTTACGCAGGATAGTTGAATACAAGTACGCATATTTTAATTGAGAAAGTCTTCTTCTTTAAATGTTGGTATTACATTATAACGTATTTTTTATTTATTTAGAGGAGGTCGTGAATTGGAATATCAAATGTCTTCAGCGCAAACACAACTTTCCACTAGCCTGGATCATTTAGACGCATCATTGAAGCATACTGTAACTCTTTTATTCGTACACAATAAGAATTATACTTCGATTGGTAAGTCTGTTTTATAAATGCTTCTTTTTAAAATGTTTATTGTCACTTTTATAACGTATGCTGTAAGATAACAATGACGGATTGATTTGTGTCTATTTATATTTGACAATAACTATTTGTATACTTCTATGTTGAAAGTGGACGTTTCAATAAATCGCCAAATTTGCATTAAAATAAAGAAAAGCAACAAATTCGTACGAATGAATTAATTTCAACTGTTAGCTCTTTCATTAATATTAATTGAACAGTAAATAGTGCTCAATAGCCGAAATATACGAAATATCATGTTAAACTAAATTTTAGCCTCAAAGCTATCTTGTGCCCTGCGAACGCGAGCTGAATCTGGCTCTTGGGTGCGAAATGCTTGCGAGATGCGAGTTACAGAGCCCACACACGTGTCTTGTCGCTGCCGAGGGCTGGGCACTTTCGCGCTATTCACTGTTGCTCGTTCATCGCTTGTGAGTACACTACCATCATCTAAACTTATATTGTAAAGAAGAAACATTAGCTATTTTTGTTTGTACAATTGGGCCGATGTCTAAAATTCTTACACCATTTGAAAGATGCGTCATTTTTGAGTGACTATGATATATTTAATTTTTACGCCGGGCTTAACTGGACTAGGAGCTGGTGTTTCATAATTAGAATGCGTAGAAAAATGCGAATCCTTTTCCTTACACTTCCCAGTCCTTTCCTTTATTCCTCTCGTCAAACCTTTCTTCATCATTTTGAAGTCGGCAATTCATTTGTAAGGTCTACAATCGTCTTCAACCCTCATGGGCGGTAGTAGCGCTTATCATCAGGCGACCCACCAGCTCCATTGCTGACGGTGACATTAAAACAGAAACATAAAAAATGCATGTATCAGTGATGTATTACAATTTTCCTGAAGACTTGTTTATAAAGCATTTTATAAATATTTCATTTGTGCCAGCTTCTTATGTATGCAATAAATTTAGACAGATTCAGAAAAGGATTTACGTGGAGTTGTCAAATTGACGGTCAGTTTGGGAGGTGCTATGTGCTTCGCGGCTGCGGTCTTGCAGCTCTTGGCTTTAGCGCCAGCTAAAAAGGCTCACTTGCCCACGCTACTGAAGGCAGTTACGGCTGGTACACATTCCGCTGCGTTATTCACTTTACTGGAATGCGATAATGGACAGGTATAATTTGTGTGTCCCAAATGTTTAACTAAATATATATAATAACTAAAAAGTTACGATTGATTTTTACTTATAACAAGTGATTGAAGCAGATTTTGTTAAATAGGTAGGTTATATAATTTTGTGAAAAAAGAATTGCTTTTTTTAATAACAAGATACTAAGTAAATCTCCATACACTTGGTAACAGGAGGAGGCCTGCCCAGGCGCGTTGGGCTGGGTGTGTGCCGCGTGTTGGTGCGCGGGCTGCGGCGCGCTGTGTGCGCAGCCGTTGCTGCTGCAGGCTGAGCTGGGTGCGCGGGCGCAGCGAGCTCCCTCGGTTGGACTTGTAGCTGGTACGAAAATATTTTTATTACTTATAACATTATATATATTTTATTCACCTTACTTTCTTTCTAAAATTTTATTCCTTTTGGAAAATTCTAGTGATTTTTTCTCATGTCGCCTTATATGTATTAGGGGTGTGTACCCTCTCGTGGCTGACTGCGAGGCTGTGGGGCGGCGCTCCGTTGCAGCTGGGCTCAGGCGCGCAAGTCGTGTGTGCCGCTGGCTGCGCTCTTCTAACCATACTTTGTCTCGCTCTAACGTTCTGCGCAGCGATGCGCTTGCGCATTATTATGCATAAGGTGCCTGCTGAACGGCGCACTTATTTAAAGGACAGGTAAAGTGATATAAAACTGAGTCGTATAATTTATCCAGAACGCATTATTTATAATTTAATTATTTTAAACAAATCACATACTGTACGTAGTAGTTAAGGACTCTAATTCTTATTGATATTGTGCTATACAACGTGACATAATGCCGTGGCCACATTTATTTCTTACAGTTTAGTGAATGTACAAATAGGTTATTATTTAACATGTACTAGCTGTGACCCGCGGTTGAAACCGCGTAAGTTCGTATCCCGTAGGAATATCGGTATAAAAAGTGCCTATGTGTTATTTCAGTTGTCCAGCTATCTACGAAGCAAAATAGTATTATTATTCACCAATAGATGTCAGGAAAAAAAACCACGAATAACACACGAAGATGACATTTTCTAAAAAAAATTCCTAGCTAGATCGATTTATCGTCCCCGAAACCCCCTATATACTAAATTTCATGAAAATCGTTGGAGCCGATTCCGAGATTCCAATTATATATATATATATACAAGAATTGCTCGTTTAAAGGTATAAGATAAATACTGTTTTGTTTCCATTTTTGCCTGACTGCAACAGAATGGGGGTTATGACTGTATGTATTTGCATAGAAACATACATACATACATATGTGTGTTACATTGGCACACCTTAGAGACTAAAGAGCTTGTCGCAACCCCTAACTTAACTGGTAAAGGTTGATTTGTTTCTTTAGTAAATTGATTTCCTTAAAATAAGTACTTATTGATGCTACTGGGACATCGAATCAGGAGTCGCGTAGTGCGTCACACGCGAGTACTGGCTGTAAGTGTATATAATAAACATCCATGGTATTTTATGTGTAATAATGGTTATATGGCTAAATTAGCTTACAAGTCTTAACAATGAATGAATGAAATTGATTTCCTTAATATAAGTACTTATTGATGCAACTGGTACACCGAATCAGGAGTCGCGTAGTGCGTCACACGTTAGTGCTGGCGGTGACCACGAGCGCGGTGCAGGCGGCGGCGGTTGCGTACGCGCAGCCGGCCGACCGACGCGTGACACATGTCGCCGTACTCGCATCTGCGGCGCTTGCTAATGTAAGTGAGAATTGTTCCTGGAAATGTCCATAGTTAAATGATATAGATATTTTGGATGTGATCTTGGTTGTGGGATTTGGATGATTTTGAACTAATTTGATATGGGAGTCGAAGACGCGAATTAGTCCAATCATGCTAATTGCATTGGGCAGCATGATTAGGCTAGCACGTGACGGGGAAGTTACCACACCGCCATAAAAGCATATGAATACATCAGTGTTTTCGTTAGATGTGTGATGAGAGAGGGAGCCAGAGGCATATATTATCTTCTTTCATCATATCCTTCCCAGTCCTGTCTATTGTTCCCACCATGAATTATATCTATATATCCTCACTTTTTACTGTTGGAAATACAGAAGTAAGACTTTAGACCTTTGCAAAGGTTCATGGGCAGTTGTAGCAACTTATCATCAAGCAACGCACCAGCTTCTTTGCCAACTTTAATATAAAGTATGGCGTGGCTACATTAGTTTATATTTCTTTAAGCAGTATTTTCATTTCAATTTGAATATCGATGACAATTATGTATATTGTGATCTATTATTCACATATTATATTGACATACAAATTTAAGAATGGATAGGCACGTGTAAAATAAATGAAGGAATCAGAATGTAAAATATTTTATTTATGTAAGCATACGTCACGCATATAAAGCACCTAACATTTCCAAATAATAAATAAAATATCGTGTTCAGGGAATAGCAATGTTACTTTGCTATGTATTATGCGACGAAGAGTGTGTGAGACTAGCTCGGCGCGCGGCGTCGCTTCCCTCGCAACATTGTTCTCATCGACGGACGCCAGACACCGCTCTTAGCTGTAAGTGTTTATAATAAACATCCATGGTATTTTATGAGTAAGTACCTGGATGACCGAGCTTTGCTCGGTTTAACTTCGTGAAGTTTATTCGCCAAAAAATAGTATTATTATTCGCCAATAGATGTCAGGAAGAAAAAATAGTATTAGTATTATTATTCGCCAATAGATGTCAGGAAGAGTCGCTAAGTTTAAGTCGATAAAACACGAATATGACATTTTCTAAAAAAGATTCCTAGCTAGATCGATTTATCGCCCCCGAAACCTCCTATATATTAAATTTCATGAAAATCGTTGGAGCCGATTCCGAGATTCCAATTATATACACATATATATATATATATATATATATATATATATATATATATATATATATATATATATATATAAGAATTGCTCGTTTAAAGATATAAGATAATGTTATATGGCTAAATTAGCTTATAAGTCTTAACAATGAATAAGCTTGAATTAATAAATTTAGTCATAACACCGTAGCTGTGCTACGCGTCACGAGCTGTTACGTCGTAGCCTTAACAATATTATTTAGACCACGATGTTGCGCAGTTGTAGCTCGTATTTCGTGTGCATCTATTACTAATTCTGATAAAACTAATTTGGAATTCTAGATTGTATGTTATATATTATAATAAATATACTTTGCTACCACAAACATTGTATATGAAATCGTCTTCAGTTTAATTAAATCATCACAATTCCTCCTCGTGATAAATGTTTCTCTCTTCTTTTAATATTTCGTATAATAATTGTTTCACTACAATATTAGGCCAATATAATTGGAAACAACATTTTTTATTCGAAGTGTACATAAAGCAAAGCGGTGAGGTGGAAAGTTGCGCCGGCGCAGAGAGCGCCTCATCTCCTCTCGGCACATTCCGTTCTCCGCATTTATCTCACAACCCCAGTAGTATATATAGGTATGTAATTTTTGGAGCTTATAAAATTTTCACGTTTTTTTACATTTGATTCAGTTAATTAAATATATTTAGTGGTGTTAAACTTAATGTAATATAATTATTTAAAACGTAATTTGGTAGTAACGGTCCAAATTGGTTTTTAAATATAATTACTGTTATTTTTAATGCAATATTCAATATTAACTATTATTTTTATTGCTATAGGTACTTGTTTTTTGAGTTGTTCGTTTATCAAAGGAAAAATGTGTTACGTTCCATTCTAAAATTACTTTACCTTGATGACAAATAACGGTATTATGTAAATACATTTCTTATAATAATCTGTAGATTAATTCTATTTGTTCATAATCCAACATTTCCACAGGCGCCAATCCAATCCAGACAACCGTGCGGACGTCGTGCGCTTCGAATACCGAACCCCTCTCGACCCCGCGTACGACTCCCGTGGGTCCCGCGTGTGCGACCTCATCCCTCATCAACAAGACTACATAATGACCCCAGTGTGCGTAGAACTCGACGTCAAACGACACGCAGAACACACCTCCATAACAACTTGCCCAATTAACTTCGAGCCATACACTGACAAACGATTCGACACGCCGAAAGAATCGTGTAATATCTGTGTTCAATCCAACCCTGACGTTTCTGACATCGCGGCCCAACCGTTTAAGAGTTGCTTGAAGAAATCGCGCGATCTCACATCGTCTGTATCTCTCCCCTCCATGGATGTTAATGTTGATAACGGTAAGTCTGACATCGAACAAGTGAATAGGGAATGGAACAAAGCGTACGACTGTGAAACAAATCAAGTGATAAACAAAATAACGAACGATTTAGACTTTTTGTTGAACAGGACTCAGGATAGAAACGATTCCGCGGAACCGCCCACTTGAAGTGAGATCGAGAATCTAGAATAATGTAGTTAATAGTCTAATGTCTATTGTAAATATTAATTAATTTCTCGTTTTGATTTATTCTTAATTACAGATGTAGTAATAATTTATCGAAATGGATTTCTGTCTACCTCTCAACTGTGTTAGTTTTGTTTACTGTTAATAAGATTTGTTAAAACGTTATTCATCCAGTACAAACAAGTTTATATATAAGACTAAAACAATTTCTTTGATTTTTAAATATCTTTACAAATTTCTTTTGTAATCATTGTTTTTATATAAATGTATACATTTAAGGAAATAAGCTATTTATTTTATAGACAGATTTTAATTGTTTATTTAAAAGTATTTTTACCCGACTTTATCAGAAGGAAGGTATTGTTTTCGATCGTATGTATATTAATGTGACTATATGTGTTTGGCATGCCCTACAGACGAAACCACTGGAGGGATTTTGAAATATGAGGTAAAATTAAACTAAAGCATAAATTGTGCGAGTTATTAAAAAAAGGG
>NC_052109.1:5769449-5770889 GCF_012273895.1 Zerene cesonia
TTTATTTTCCTTATTTAATTAGCATTATGAGAGCTTGTAAAAAGACCATCATAATGGATAATATTAATATAAAATGATTATAACACATATCTATTAAAATAAAACCCGCCAGTGTTAAATTAACGAGCTAAAGAGATAAAACACAACTTTATAATGCTGCAGACTGGGCATAATTTTGGTAGACCTTCCTGGCCCGTAGGAAGATCTTTCTATTTTTATAATAAAGTATTATTGTACTCCGCCTGCAACAACATAAACTTGTGATACTTCTTTTTTATTTTCAATTTTATTGCAGTCGGGGTTTTTGGTTTTATTTAATATATTATCAATGATTATTTCTTTATTGCAATAATAAATATTTGTACTAGGTATCTATTATTATCAATTCATTAGCGTTATTTTACGTCAATGTATATATTAATGTTGTAAATGAATAAACAATATTTCTTATTGATGAATACATTGTATATCAAAAAAACTTTTAAGCTCTGTTTTTAATAAACATTTTGCAAAATATTATATCTCGTTTTCTTGATCAACTCATTTATAGAAACTATTTTGTTAGTAAATTCTATTTTTTTTTATTGAAATAACTAGTGATCCGCCCTGCTGCAATAATACATGATACATATACGCATACGCACTATGCAATAATAAATGATACATACATCTAAACCTTCTTCTTGAATAACTCTATCTATTAAAATAGCCCATCAAAATCTGTTTTGTCTCATACTGTGTAATGAAGCCACATAAAACGCACGATGTGTGAATTACCTAATTATTAGTACTGTCACCTTGCTAACTCATCGCAATAACAAACGTGTTTTTCTAAATAATGCTGAGCTAACACAATCAGTTAGATGAGTCTACGTAAATGCAAGGACCTGTCACCGTTCCGTGTCTCACGGAGGTACGAGTCACGCTATTTATTTCTGTAGTCGACACTTGTAACGTAATACACTTCTAACGCAACGTTTAACTCGTACTCAATTTATCTCTTCATGTAAGCTTTTTAACAGTTATAACACACACACACACGCACACACACACACATATATATACATATTTTTTTTCTTTTAATAGACAGGCATACATATTTTTTTTTGGAACGAGTTATTACTGACTTGGAATGCATTTAGGATAAGGTTAAGGTAGGAAATTGTTGATATTTGTTAGGAATGTGGAAGTTTGTTTGTTTGGATGTTTGTCCGTCAATCACGCTGAAACAATTGAACGGATTTTGATGAAATTTGACAGGGTATGAGCGGACTTGGGTGATGGGATACTTTTCATCTGGATTAAATGCTCCCTTGGGGTTAAACAGGAATATTGATATCCGGGTGGAGCCGGGACAAGCGTCTAGTAATATACTTAGTCTGGCCATAAATACTGTTACACTTAATTATAAAAAAATATTACATTTGAATTTCGAATCTG
>NC_052109.1:5771889-5789546 GCF_012273895.1 Zerene cesonia
AATAAATGTTATTTGCAGTTAACAATTTTCTTTTTTCTTTATTACAATATTTATGGCAAGACTAGGTATAATATTCAATTGTTTTAGGATAGCAGTATACTCCAAAAGGTGTCGTTTTATATTTACATTTCATTCTTTTTAAAACCGTCCGTTCTATTATATTATATCTATGAGTATTTTAATATATTAAGATAAAAATTAATATTAATGTGTCACCATAAAGGAAGAATACATCTTAATTTTTCTACTGCTTTATGATCGTAGAAGAACTCATAAATACGATGAATGATATTTCGGTAAATTAACTTAAAAACTGTTGAATAGCAGAAATTCAAACGCCCGACTGTAATGTAAATTAAACAATAAATTCGCTTTAAGTTTTCTGTATAATTTATACGAATGAAGTAGACAAATTCGATAGTTATCATAAAACGATTTTATTAAATAGAAGTGCATCATGTTTGCATCTTAGTACAAAGTAGAACGTTCAGGCTTATTAATACTGAAATATTAAAACCAATAATAACAACGCATCTGGCATCTGAAGTAGGTGGCTTGTATGACTTGATTGTTATTTATCTGTAGGTATATAAATATGTTTAACATAAGCGCCCCATTTGTGCCCCATTTTACGAAAGTAACCCGAATAAGCAATATGGATCTTGGCGCTCTTACAGTTTACTAGCTTTCTTACTGGATTGGGGACCGTGGGCTTTCTAGTGTAAAGCCTAACATAATATGTCTTTTCTCAGGTCTCAATCTATCTTTATAAAAAAATTCATCCAAATCGGTTTTGTGTTTTAGGCGTGAAGAAGAGAGATATCCACAGGCGATACAGCTTAAAAAAAGAAAAGAAGCTTACAAAAGTTACGGCTTTTGCATTTACGACAGCTTATATAAAGAAGAGAACAAAATTCTAATCATTTTTTAATATAAAGCATCAAAAGTACATTAAATCAATAATTAGAGGAAACAAAAATGCATTACTACAATAGACATTACGACCAAGAACATTAAAATTAACTAGCGAACGTCTGCGGTCGATCTTACAACAAAGATTAATTGAATTATATTACCTAACAAGCTTTTCGCTTTTCGTACGCGTTATATATAGATGTTATTATAAATATAAACCTTCCTCTTTAATAACTCTATCTACTAAAAAAACCATCAAATTCCGTTGAGTAGTTTTAAAGATTTAAGCATAAGGGACTGAGAAAGTGACTTCGTGTTATACTATGTAGTGATAGTACCTAATAGAATTAATATAATATTGCGTTTTCGAGTAGACCTTTACATTTATTCAGTAAATATTTGTTTAACATGGATGAATAATATTGCAATAAGTCATAGCAGTTTGAATAGCTGTGCCGTCGACAGCTGTGTCGAGATTTCTGACACCAAGACTTGCGACAATATTAAACCAATATTCCAAGGGTTGAATTTCATAACGTTTTCAGTAATTATTAAGATGAATTTTAAAACGATTTATAAATACAAATATAAATTTGTTAGACAAGTTTTTTAAAACGATATTTTTAAAAATTAAAAACTTTTTAACACTATACAGCGAGCGTGAGCTCACGAGAGTGGTCACGCTCGCTGTAAAGTGTTCGAAACGTCGGGTTAATAATATAATGAATAAATCGCGTTTAAAATCCGTTAAAAAGTTTTTAATTTCTAAATGTTTAATACTCACGTAAAATCAAACAAAAGAAAATACTAAAACGATATTGTTAGAAAAAAGCTATTTATCGTTATAATATTGCTATGGAAAAATCATCTTTGATCACAGCGACCAGGCGAGATCACGGTCCAGCGCTTCTTTATAGTCCCAGAAAATACAAAAGTGGGCATATTAAAATGTTACACTCAAAGTGGAGACATTAACTTATACTTTATGAAAATTAACTGTCTTTAAAAGTTTACATAATGAGTAAAATTTTTGTTACAATTTCTAACTAACAATAATAATATACAATTATTTATAATAATAATATACAGTTACTAAATAATTTACATTCAATATTTTGTTACAATAACAGAGGACAAATGATATGCCAATATCGTACAGCTCACTAATGGTTATTGTGTAACGTAATTTATTTGCCAACCTCTAAGGTGAGTTGTCTCAAGTAGGACGGTAAATTTGCGATGCACTCATAGTCAATACCTTGCTATGCGATGGTTGTATTAACTAACACAACAATCTAATGTAACTTACTGTTTACAGGTGAAGCGGGCAGTGAACCCTATTCTGTTATAGTTCATAGTTTAATCTATACTAATATTATGAAGCTGAAGAGTCTGTTTGTTTGTTTGAACGCACTAATCTCAGGAACTACTGGTCCGATTTGAAAAATTATTTTAGTGTTAGATAGCCTATTTATTGAGAAAGGCTATAGGCTATATATGTACCACAGGCGAAGCCGGGGCGGACTGCTAGTTTTAGATATAAGGCGACGATTAATGGCCACCCGCACCGCCTGGGTTGTACCATTGGGTTGGTGTATTATGGCCTGAACCCTCATAGGAGGCCTACAGTAGGAACATAATATATGGGCTGATGATGACGATGATTAGGGTTAAATTTAATATTAATATTTGTTCTTAGTTTTTATAATTATAAATTTAATATTTGTTCTTAGTTTTTTTATAATTATAAAAACAAATATTGCTCATGTTATTCAAATAGTAATTTAACTTACTTCACTTATGTTATAGAAATCATAATTATATGTTGAATATAAAGAAAAAGGCTAATATTTTTTAATTTTTTAAACCAATTCGCTCTTTTGCTTCTATCTACATCAGCAGATGCTGTCCTTATTATACTAAAGTTTATATTGTATCACCCGATTTAAATTATGATTTCAATTTTGTGGAAACTCTCGTAAAATATTTACTTTACTTTCGGGCCGGAGACCCGCACGGGCTAGAAGATTCCAATTAAGGCCGTAATTACATAAACATCATAAATGAAGTGTCTCTTATTAATATTACGAAACCCCATTGCCACATTACCTACTAGCTGGGATTTTAATTAATTTAGATTAAATTTATAACCTGCTTGAACAATTGGCGTGTTATTTCGTGGATCTTATATGCATTTTGTTCGTTTAAGTAAAAAACTTTGTAGTTTATGTAATACGTAAAGGAATCTGCGCAATTTTGCTATTTTAAAATGCCAAGAATAATATATTTTCCATGTACTTGTGGTAATAAATATTCTTAATAAAAAATGCTGTCCAAACAGCGTCATAGACCGTTAGAGTGTAACAAAAAATGCATTAGGCTGCGCACTTCGTAGTTATATGAAAAAGTTAAATCAAATATCCGCCCACAAAACCGAAGCGACAGATTAAAATGACCTTTCTCCTGGCGGCATAGAACAAAAACTTTGCCCACTTGATAAGGAATAAATCAAATTTTGAAAATTATCTCGTTTTTAAAATTTTTTAACAGTTGCGTACATATACATTGTAATTTTGTACAAGCAGCATTTATAATTACTTATATCATATGTATAGCGATACTTCGCTAAACATTTATTCTTATTTTCATAACATTTCGAGACCTTTTAGACGGTCTTGTTTATTTATTTACTCCAATATTAAGTGCTAAGATGGAGCAAAATGAGCAGTATTAAACATGTATTTATCTCTGGGTCCCACCTAACTTCGTGATTGATCCCTCGGGATCGCTCTGTCAATCCTTATTCGGGCAGTCTCGCAAATCAGATAACATTCAGTCCTCATCGATCTTTCAGCAGATGCCTATTCCCCGTCGTCCAATCATCAACTAACTATCACCCTTTCAGTTTAAGGGCACCGTTTTTAATGCTGAATTGTTTACGGTCATAAGTACTTTAACGCCGTATAAAAATGTTCATATTTATTTTTTAATTGACTCATAGAAGGACGAGGTTTTCAATTCGACTGTGTTTCTGTTACCTCAGAGCTTGCAAGTGGGTGATCCAATTGTCAGATACGGTTCCGCATATAGAGGGGTTAAGTTTTTTGGTAATTATGTTATTATCTAAAAACTTAGTGTCACAAGTTTAATCCCTTTAACATTTCCAGATTTAATATCCACTGAGCCATCAGTCTGCCGCTAATTGTAGTTGCTTTAAGGCGATGTATCGTTGCGAGTAGTAGCTACTATAAAGCAAAAAAACAGTTGTAAGAATCTCATATAACGTGAATAAAGTCGCTGTCCTTAGTTAGTGTAGATGTAATACGCTATTATATTACAGGCCTTGTATAAGATTTATTTTCAATTGGTTAATTTTTTTCCAAATCGCTAATTTGTTTCGTATTCTTTTCAATTGGCCTTGAGACTCTTTTTAACGATCATAAAATTGATGAAACTGTCCTTGAAGAGAGGGCTTTAAAATTTCTCTTTGTATGCAAATCAAGAATTCTGCTTTTGCTCTTTCAAAAAAGCGTAAAAGCTACTCGAACGTTCAAATATTTGTGCTTTTAAAGGCTTATTTGTAAAAGGCTACATTTTTATCATAACTGTATTTTGTTTCTAGCAGATTTTTCCCAATATAAACAATACTGAATTGGGTTCGAGTACTGTTGACAAAATTGCTTTTCAGGTTGGAAAAATGCCAAGCGCTAGTCGACCTAGACTTGATACTTTAAAATGTAGAACTATGCAACTTTTTGTAGCAGCAAGTTAGCGTTTATCAAACTTATAAATTTGCATTATAAATATATTTAAGGACTAAACTATGAATAAAATTATATATTAGTTCTTAGTTCTTGTTTTATAATAGCTGTAAAAAGAATCATAAAGATCGGTTCATCCAGTAAAAAGGTATGAGGTAACAAACACTATAAATACACTCGAATTGATTACCTCCTCGTTTTTTTTAACAAAGTAAATGAGGTAAGTTTATTCTTAAACTATTTATCATATTATTCTATTATATAGGATTTTTAACATATCTTAAACTGCTATTCTGATTCTGTACGTGCAAGTGTAGGTTGCGTTATCCTTTCCGTCCACAATGATAGCATATTTTTAAAATATTGTCGAAGCTATCTTCATTGGAAAAACATTGGGTAAATGAAGTATTCACAAATATACGGCTTTAATATATCATAAAATATACCTTCTATTACGTAATAACCAGGGAAAGCAAGCATCACGCAAAATTACGAATCATTTGTTTTCTTGCAACACAAAAAGAACATCTAATGTGGGAAATGTAAAAAACCCATCTGCAAATGTTCGCCTCGTATACATAAAATACATACGTGAAATAAAACATACATCATCTTACGTTACTTAATAACAGTTTCAAGTATTTCCTCAGCATTTTCCGGACCATATCTTACTAGACTATAACATAAAACATAGCTTTCTGTTTTTTAAGCAGAAGTGTCATCATTGCCGTCATAAAATGTAATGACGTCAGACTGTAACAGCCTCCAGAAGCCAGATGAGGTGCTTTACAGGCTCGAGCTGTTTTCTCATTTCGTAATGGAACTGTACATTTTTGAAAATCTTATTGTGATTTAGTTGAAGCTGCATCATGCAATATTTTAATTAGACGAAATGAATTGTTGTTTTGATTACTTAATGTAGGTACATTCGATCATGAATGAGGACTAAATACACACTTAATGCGCTGTAAGCCTTATCATTAGAGCCACAACACAAAATTAGCGTTGTGGCTCTTTTACTAACCACAACGAAATGAGAGCTATTCTATTGCTCAATGAGCATTTTCAGTCTTTGAGCGTAACATATCTATAGTTGTTAATATTGATCGAAGGTACTCTACACAAAATACTGATAATTTGATTAAGTTTATTGGAATAACGCGCTGTATGAATGCGTACCGTCAGGTGGATCTAATCAGTTTCGCAGTTCGAAAAGATAAATTCAAAGTAACGAGGCTAGTTTTGATGAAAACTTTCTGGAAATTTAATCAGAACTTTAGACGAAATTCTATTTATTCTCTTCATATGTAGAAATGAAAGGCATGTACGGTGATTTTATTTGTAGTAATAAGCAAAAATTGTATATTGAATAATGTGCCCAAAATACACGATACCTACTAGCTTCAGGTTAGTTGTCCCTTTTACAGGAGGGTAGAGCGGTGACCTCACTTTGCCACTCTAATTATGCGCCTGGCCCGGCAACGGGCAGCCGCTGAGGGGGTCGCGGACGTATTTTAATCAGCTCCCGTGGCCCCTTCACTCAAGTGGCTCGACGGAACACAGTGGGGTTTTGGTCGGTAAGAATCCGACATAACCCACGGCTCCATCCCCAAGGGCCGTGGGTATCTATGCAAGATTTCCCCACTATAAAAAATAAATAAATAAAGGTTAGTTGTCCTTTGTATCACATCAAAACATTGATATTCTTTCCTGTTCAATCTTTATCAATAGTTCGAATTTTTTAGCAGTTCCAAGTTACATTACAACAGATCTTGTACGAATAGGAACAGATAATAATATAATACTATATTAATAATATAAACGATAGAAGGTATTATTATGCTATATTTTTACGGCCAATAGAAATAGAATAATAAATCGTACGCACCGTAGTTTATGAATGAGTTGAAGTAAAGTATTCATTTTTAACAAGTTGCCCGCTCCGACATGTTTTAGATAGACATTCTTTATATGTTTTTAGTTATTAAATTTTTTGTTGTTACCCTAATCCACTCGGAAATAAATATCACAAACAAACAATCATTAATAACCATTCAGCCGTTCTTAAATTATAAGTAAATGACTGTGTAATATACGCATTCCTCATAAAAAGAATATATTTATAGTCTATTTATGAGACTATAAATGAGTATCACCAGACAAAACACCATATCAATCACTCCGTTCCAAAATGATAGAAAGACACACAATCAAACACTCTTTCGCAATTATAATATTCAGGATTGGTATAGATTATAGATAGATAACAAAAATCACTGTTGTTTTTGTTTGCGTAAGGAAAATCATGTGTACAGGATATAAGACAAATATAAGTATACATGGAAAGGGATGGGATGGGTAAATTATTAAATGTTTGTTTAGGAGTATCTGTTAATATTGACTTGACGTTAAATGGATAGTGGATCGCCCCAATCTAAACATGTTTTTAAAAAGGAATCACGATGGTTGCTATTTCTTACTGACTTGCGATAGAGGTGCGTTAGAAAAATAGAAAAATAAACGGGTATTGTATACGACGTTGTTTTTAATTGACCAGTAATATTTAGTGGCAAACAAGTTGTAAACCACTCCAAACAACAAAATAACTGTGTCTGCACACTAGAAGCAATAAAACTTACAACAAACATCTAGACCGCTGTCCCAATAATTGCTTACGTCACATCTAGCCCTCGGTTCGGTGGCAATAACACACGGGCTGCCAGCTTTAATTAAACTTGGACAGTATTCGCTTCTGGTTTACACATTTTAGTATCACGCTAATAAGCCCCGGGCTTGGATATTCTAATTTCAAATTAGCTTTTTCATATTATTGCCATATTCTCGAATATGAAATTATTTACTACTAATTGGTAAAATATAAGCAGAATAAGAAGAATAAAAAAAATCTTGCGGTTATAATTTCAGAAATAAAGATATTTTACTCGATATTATAAAAATGGATATTTTTGGTAAATGAGGTACACTTTATAATGAAAGCTGAACCTTATTGATTAAGTGTTTTTTTAATTTTACATCTATTTTATTTAATTTGTAATTCAGATAAATAATTCCTAAATAAATAATATGTGGCGATAAATATATAATATACAAGTACGTATCGTACTTTTATCACGATACTTAGTAGACAAAAAACATCTAAAAAGTCCACTACAGTTTAGTAAGTCATGTAAACATAACATGACAGAATTAATAAACTCGTATACAACATACAAAATAGTAAACTGTCAATTTGAGTTAGTTTTTGTTCCCAGTATGATATATAAAAGCTTTTTCAGCACATGTTCCGCTTTCCAAATAGCACATTCATGTAAGTAGGTGTTGTGAAGCCACTCGGTCCCATTTCTCCTCAGGTTAGTCAAGCGATTACTGTCACTGTAGTGTCAACGCGTGACCCACTTAACCACGAACGTTGTAACCTCCATGCTTTTAAAGAATTTCCTATTACAATAAACATCAATATACTCTTTATTATTGTGGGATATATCTTATTGTGGGAGTCGAGCACGCTTCGGCACGAATTGGGCCAGCTCGCACCGGGGAAGTACCACACCTCCACAGAAAACCGGCGTGAAATAGTGGCATGCCACTGTGTTTCGTACGGTGAGTGGGGGAGCCGGAGGCCTATTTCCTTTTCCTCACCCGACCCAGTCCATTCCTTCTTTTCTGTCATGAATTCGTTCCTTTTCCCTTACCCACTAAAAGCGGGCAGCGCATTCGCAGAGGCGAATGTTTACGAATGTTCATGGGCGGTGGTGATCGTTTACCATCAGACGAACCACCAGCTCAGTTGCCCGCTATGACATAAAAAAAAAGACAAACTAAGAAATATTATTAAAAAATAATAATTCTAATCATTAATTACATAATGATCAATACATTTGTAAGTCACTTGTTTCCAGTGACTTACAAATTGTAAATATTCATTAATGTGATCTGATGTTGTTTTTTTACTTGTATTTTCAATTTACTAAGGCTTGATTACACTTTGAAGAAATTAATGGGATTATATTACTGGAGGCGATGTGTGGGCGGACTATGATAGTTTGTTGATGAAAATTTTCATAGCAAATATCAAGTTCGGCCCTTTTTATTTCGATATCTCTTGTGTTGAAAGATAATTAAATTAACGTTAACTTTCATTAATTATTCAATATATAGAAAGCTAAAAAGTTTCCACTTCATCCTAACTGCATTGTCGATTGAAAATCTGAAAGAATTCGAATTCTTAATAAAAATAAGACAAGAAAAACAAATACACAAGCAACCAACTATTATAATCCTAATATCCTTCTCTCTATAACATTTTGCGTATTTGAATAAATAAAACTATAGACGTATAGGCAGATATAGGTAATTAGAACACTAGATAATAAAATTTTACAGGTATATATATACGAGTGCCATCTACTTTAATTCATACTGCCAATTAATTATTATTTCTCAATAGATGTTAAAGTGTTCGTCCATTTCTATTTATATAAATACAATTTTCACAATATTTTAACTGCTCGTACCATTTCCGCAAAGATTGCTTTGATTGCTTTGTGTTATTTGCCAGGCCAATTTGCATCTTCGGGCTGCGTTTCAAAGGAACCCTCAATTCTATATAAAATTGAGTTTTAATAAACATTGCCTTTAAGAATCGGAAACGTGCCGTATAAAATGTAAATAATGATTTCGTAACTTTTACGGTTTCAATCGAAAGTCGTGGTTTTGAGATTGCCGAGAGTACAGAAAAATTTATAGTCATTTAAATTTTCATTATTCACACAAACATTGGACGTAAAGGAAAACAAGATGAAATATGTTTTAGAAAAGTCTTCTTAGTACTCTTATTTGATGGTTATGGAACCATCCAGTTTTACAAGTACGTAAGTAGTGCAAAAGTAAAAAAGCTGATTTATATAATAATTATATGCAAATGTATCGAGTACTATATTGATACATGTTGTATCAACATAGTATCTGTATATCAATACTACAGTATTTTAATAGCATTCAGTGATTTTATTACAATATTAGATTTCTGCCCACGAATATGCCCGCGTAATCAAAGCAAATTCCCATTGAAATAAAAGGTGACGTTAAAGACGTGGTAAAAATGATTCTGTTTGTCACTATGTCACTTTCTAGCTTCATAATTATTTCGAAGCACTTACGGATGTATCTGGAGTGACGTAATTGGCTAATGCTTATGTTTTATTTATTATCAAGTCCATCATATTTCTTTGAAAGAAAACACCGCCCAAATAAGTTACAAAGACATAATACAGAAAATTCAACAAAAACGGCGCGGGTAGTTGGGTAAAAAGAAATAATCGCTTAATTCGTGAACCGTCGGACGCAGCAATAAAACTGCACTAAAAACAGAAGATATAACCGCGATATATACTGTTCTACAATTGGAAAAGGAAATCCAGCCAATATAATTTTACTTCAGCATTAACAGAAATGTTGTAAACATTATAATGAGGTCCATTTATATGTTAATACGAACCGAATCTGCATGAGCCCAGATTTAAATTTGCATATTTTCATAAATTTGTGAAAACCGTCATTTAATGTATGGATGTGGTCAGCCGCATACGTTTTTCATTGTGGTAAAAAAACAGTTTTTTTTTAAAGATAATTGAAGTCATAAAGCTTTCATTCTTATTTTGTTTATATTTATTGATTATACGTTTGTTTTATAGATCATATATGTAATCATGAAATATATTAAATATGTATCTGTTTTTGATATTTTGGCATGAAATTTATTTTATATTCCTAATTGTGTCAAAAGTAAAATTCAGGGAAGCAGATGTAAAATGCCTTTTTTGCGCCCTGTGCTAGTTTCTATAACAGCACAACTGGGACAGCCTGCTACCTAATAGGATCTAACAGAGATTCTACACAAACTGTCAATTGATATAGTTGGCTGATATCAAATCACAGATACCCACTATGACTATTATCTAAGTGAGGATTGTTTGGTCGGATATTAAGCGATAAGAGATTATTCGAGCTTCAAGATACAATAGTAACAATACTCTACGATGCCTTGTAGATATGGACTTATAGTGCCACCAGATTTTCATGACCAATTCCCTCTGGCAAGTTTCATTACTCAATTATTGAGATGAATGTATCACTAAGTCTATTGCCGATTGTCTTAACTCCGTTGGTGGACTAAGAAGAGTTGGACTTCCTTTCCTTTTCTTTGAGTACGTTACATATTTTCAGTCATGTTCTCCGGCTTGTATATTTTATAGGTTATGGATTAATCACTATCTCGAAGAAATTAAAAAGTCTGCTGGTTGCTGAAAAAAAAAACAACAGTAATTTGTTTTCCCTTGAAAATCGGATAGATGATGGTTTATATTTTACTGGAAATATACCCATAAGTATACGTATGCCCTATAAGTTTAAGCATGTAAATACTCAATTATTAATGCATCCTCTTGACATTTTCAGTAAAACTCCTTAGCAGCCATTCCAATACATAAATTCTTGATTGGTTCACAGATTCTCAAGTTCCATTGGCTTTCCCTTGTTTATTTATTGATGACAAACGTCTCGCAGATATTCAAGCCTTCTAGGATTTCGAATTTCGTATATGACGTAACTTCACGTGTTTCTTGGAATTATTCTGTTACTTCAGATTATTAGTTGACTTTTACTTGAAGTATCGATTCTATAAAGAAGACATTTTAAATAAGATTTAAGTGAAATATTATGGGTAGAGACTGTTTAATCTAAACAATCATATCATCATCATCATCATTTATCCTAAACTATCACTTTTATCCTTGTTATCCTCCTAATGTTATAAATGTGAAAGTGTGTTTCTTTGTCTTTTTAAACGTCGCAACGGAGCGATTTTATTATATGCTTTTTGTGTTTATAGATAGTCAGGAGGCTTGAGAGTGACATACTATTTATTACCGCGGTGTGACATCTCATTCAGATTGAAATTTGTTTTGGTACGCGGGCGAAGCTACGGGCGGAACGCTAGCAATGTTATAAACGTATATTGATAAAGCCCTAAAATGATGTAGTTTATCCCAAGCTATACCCAGAGAGCATTAAATTTGATGTTCGTAGTGAATTGTACGATTTGGGTGAAAATGCTTGGCTATTATATGGCGACTGGAGCCATTGTGAATCAATGAGATAAACTGGATATCTCTCAGACACTTTTAGCTTACTTTATAACGGGAATATATTTTATACCGATCAGTACGTGTTTGTTTGCACCGTTTGTTAATACGAACGTCGATCAATATAATAAGTAATTACGAATATTTAGAAATTAAAAACTTTTTAACGGATTTTAAACGCGATTTATTCATTATATTATTAACCCGACGTGTCGAACACTTTACAGCGAGCGTGGTCGCGGTCACGTTTAAAATCCGTTAAAAAGGTATTAATTTCTAAATGTATAATACTCGCGTTAAATCAAATACAAGAAAATAATTACGAATATATTAATAAATGCTGTGGCTTAGTTTAAAATTGATTAAAATACCTACAATATAGATTAATAATAGAAGTGATTCTTATTAAATCTTTTCATATGTTTTAGTGCATTAAGTAACAAATAAAAAGAAACCAAACAATCTATTCAAATTGAAATTATTGCAGCTTTTATATTACAATACTTAAGAGGCAATCCGCTTAAAATAAACGTAGTATTTATTAAGACATGTTGTATATCATTAACTGTTAAAAACAGCGTTTTAAAAACGTTTTTTGTTTAGAAATAAATGAACTGGAACATTGAAATACACGTATACGTTATTTTAAATAGTAACGATCGCTGGTTTGCGATGCGAAATACAATATGAGATAAACTGAAACTCCGATTTATGCAAATAAACTTATTTATCGAACACTCGTTTGCCTTACAAAAACATAAAAAGTATGGTTGATATTTATTGAATGTATTAATTCTGATTGTATGTTCAATTTGAACTGTTACTAAAATTATTAAAGATACAATAAAGACATCCGAATATAAGTTAAACTATCGGCTATATTTTTAGATCTAAATTTATTATAAGATATTACATTGGTATTAGGTACATGATAGCTGTGATTCTACCGAGGTAAATGTAATTTTTTTCTTTGTGCAAAATAAAATTCCAACATAAGCTTGTTCTCCAGTATCTGCAATTAGTACCTATTCGAAATAAATAAAAAAAATTAAATAAGCATTAAAAAATATTCGTCATGTATATTATACCTATAGTAATAATAATATTAAATAATTGGTATATTATAGAAGTTATAAGGCCTCAACGCCTATTTTAACCATACGCACCTATAAAAGAGATAAGCAAAACTTCAGCCTAGTAAAGTATTATATTATATGTGGTTCAGCGTACTAACTTTCAAAGTTCATAATTAATTGGAGCATTGAAGGCATTAGTAGGCATTCGATCAATTTACCAGTGGTGACGTTAGGGGTGTAACTTCACAAAACTTTGCGCTAAGGGCTAACTAGGGGTGGGGGAAAGATAAACTTAAAACAATTAGTTGTTTGGTGATTTTAATTTTGAAATACATAATATTTATATGATTGATAGTAGGTACATACCTGAATTGATAAGGAATACCGATAGGATACAACGTTATCTGTTGTCACATGCTATATTTTATTTTTTTCCGCTTGTCATCTCCAGTGGAGCTGGTACAAGTGGCTAAAATTAAAAAAAATATATCGTAATGTACGTACGTAAGAACAATCGAAAATTTTCAAACATAAATAGATCTTTTAAGTGCGCTAGCAAATGCTTTAACTTTATTACAAACTTTTTAAAAGTTCAGGTCTTTGCAGGCGCCTAGTTAATTGGACTTTCGGCAGTTTTACGAGTGTTGCCAGTTAACTTAATAACTCTTAATGGTAGTTAAAGTTTTTTTTTATTTTTTTTAGTACCTTGCAATTTGTGTGTGTGTTTGAAAATGTGTTGAAGAATCCAAGTTTAACGGTAATGTATGCATTCTTATTTAATTTTAAATTATTAATAAAGTAAATGTATGCATTCTTATTTAATCTGAATGTCTTATACACCACAAACAAATAACACTAAATGACTATTCATATAACAAGACGGGATCACAGAATTTTGTAACAATCTAAGTGATAAAAGATGAAATGACTGAAAATGTCTATATTGTAAGTATAAAACGTTTTTATGTTTTACAGATGTTTACATCGATATTGTTTGTTGAATTTCAAGTACAAGGAATGTGTAGTCATTTACATGCCTCACTGGAAACATGGCGCTTTCCTCATGATACGTTTTGATTCGAAAAATAAATTAAAAAGCATCTACAATGTATCATGATTCAACACAAATCGACTAAACGGATCGAATTCCAACTTGATAAATTGATTTTTAAAGAACAAAAACTGTCACGCTTTTTCGTGAATAGTCCAATTAGTCAAGGTGTCTTGAGTTACGATCGTTTATTTTTGCTTTAACTTGTTTGAAAAATACAGTTTCACAACCAGTTGCATTAACATAATTTTATTGGAATGTGTTCTCATCTAAGGTAGGTAATGAAAAGAGGTTGTTATAAATATATGATAGTTTTAGTTCTATACATTAAAAAAATACAAATAGCTTTCAAATGCATGCTGAGTAGAGAGGAACCATAGACAATTTTGACTTCACTGGCTGTTTAGTCTATTGACCTATTATTACAGCAGAATATGTTACCAACACATTATCAGTGGACCACTAAACGATTCACCCACACACATCACCGACTCTTTTAAAAATTTATAAGATTGACAATCTCATAAAGACATTATACGATCCATGATGTGATCCACCGTTTCGAGTCGTGGTGATGTAGATAATGTGCAGATAAATTCAAAATCAATTTATTTCTTGCACGCTCCTATAAAATCTATCCTCGACTAAGGATTGAAGTCGTAGGTTCGTTCCACTGAGCTTCCACTGATTAAGCACACTTTGTGGGACATACATCCACAAGTTCACATAATGAAGGCAAAACAATTGAACCCATAGTTGCTATTGAATAACGGCACAATACTGTCAGTCAGTGAATCGAGCTTTGTTCAACATTAGCATACATTTTCAGTAGGTATGCTGCTTATCGTTGACATATGTTAATTTGTTTTGTGTGGATTTTGTATGATACAATTGAAATGGGATACAAAGAAATATTTAATTATTTACCATGTGTGAGAAGTGAAATCAGATAACTCTTTAGTAATCTGTGATTTGTGTTTATATTTTAGACTAGCTGTGCCCCGCGGTTTCACCCGCGTAAGTCCGTATCCCGTAGGAATATCGGAATAAAAAGTTGCCTATATGTTATTCCAGTTATCCAGCTGTCTACGTACCAAATTTCATGGCAATTGGTTCAGTAATTTTTACGTGAAAGAGTAACAAACATCCATACATCCATACAAACTTTCGCATTTATAATATTAATAGGATAGTATGATATTATACATATTTTTTGTTTGATATAATAGCTCAAATCGAACGCGAAAGTGGTATTAAGTTCTTTAAGAGCCAAGCAGTGGTGACTTAGTGGTTAAGTCAGCTTGATCGAGGGTGCAAGGTTAGGCGAGCGAGAAAATGCAATGAATTTTGATGGAATCTTGGTTCCGTTTGGGTAAACAGGAAAATAGTCTATGTCATTTAGGAATATTATGGTTTTTCAGTTTTTAGTGGAATGATTTCCCAAATTGGTCTGGTCTGGAAAATCTGTTTTGGGATTTGAATATGATTCTGCAATAACAGCTGATGATATAAAATACATTCTGAATTATTTTGGACTAGATTTTGCCCGAGGCTTCGCACATGTTAAATAGATGTTACCATATATAACCTTCCTCTGGATCATTCTATCTATTACAAAAAAAAAACATCAACATCCGTTGCGTAGTTTTAAAGATTTAAGCATTCAAAGGGACATAGGGACAGAGAAAGCTACTTTGTTTTATATTATGTAGTGATGCGAAAATACAAGCAATGAGTTCGATTTATAAAATATCTTTATTTGTGACATCATTATAAATGGTAGGATAAGTAAGTTAAAAATAAATGTAATAAATACATATAATAAATAAGCAAACAATCATGTGGTTGTTGTTCTAGCCACGCACAATAAACATATTTTAAGAAATGGATATCTTAAAAGTTCATTCTTTGTTTTCGTGAGAGGTTCATAAAAAGTTATTCGAAGACAAAGTTATTCTTATCTATTTTACATATAAATATGATTATATTCTTCTATCAGGTTATATGAAAAGCAATATTCTTAGTAGGGTTTTCTTATTGTTAGCTATTTTTTTAGTACACATCGTTATAAATTTTTGCCTCCTTTTATATTATGTTGAATTATACATTAAGCAGGTTTTTTTTTCTTTGTTGTTCCTGTTGGGAACTTTTATTATTGTCCTTCCAGGAATTGAGGTTTCTTCATGTTTAAAAGATATAGGTATTCAGTTTAGGAGAATGAGATCGTTTCCGTAATATAATATATTGTTTTACTATAAAATTCATCTTAGGTATTTATGAAAACAGTCAAAAGCGATGTGATGTTATGGAATCGTACGATGTAAATATTAACCTCTTTAAATTAAGTAAATTAGAGTAAGGAAACTGTTTATGAGAAAGATTGTAAAAGTATCTCTTAGTATAGTTATTAAAGTATTCAGACAAAAAATAATAATGTATCTGTACTTCACTAATTGTAGAGGTTTGTGATAGGAATTTGATATTGAATGACAATACATGTAAAAGATAGAAAACATTAAAAAAATAATAAGGAATGGCAAAATAATTATGGACATATGTAAATCGGCAAGTTTTATTGTCTCTTGCATTAGCCATCTGCCAATGAAAGCAATTTGGATATCTGTACATCTGTACATTGCCCAGGTTTATTGGTTGCAAGAAAAAAGTAAACAAAATTTATGGGAAAGGAACGATAATGGTTCCGACTGATTTCAATGCGACAGTTCGTGTTTTTCTTAGCCCACAGGCTCCAATAACTATAAATAATACAATATCGAATTAAAGCAAGATCCATTCGCATCCTGACCACCATACATTGACATTTATGTCATTGTACCATAGACTAAACCGCCTCCTTGGTTCAGTGGTTAACGCGTGAGACTACGCTCTGAACCAAGGGTTCCTGGGTTCAATTCCCGGTGGGGACGCACAAAAAAAAATGTCTCGGTCTGGCAGGACACAGAAGGCTGATCACCTACTTATCCGTAAAGAAAATCGATCAGTGAAACGGATGTACATCATCTGCCCCATACCGCACTAGGGGACACGGGACTTCACTACCATAGACTAAGAAGAAGGTTTATCCTCATTTCGAACAATAACAATGTAAACATATCTAGTCGTCACATTGACCTATTTTAGGATAATGGAATTAGACTACACATCTAGAAATACATTTTGTTCATGCTTCAGGGTTTAGTGAACAATTGAATGAATTTTGCCATCCAGTAATCAAATGAAATGCTTAGCGATTGAAAGAAATTGTTAAGAAGCGATTAATCCGCCTTTTGAATTTTATGATGAGTTTTATATGAATATGAATTTTGTAAGTCTAGGTACTTAAAGTGAAAGTTTAAAAATTACGATTTTATAAGATTTTACTTTTTTGTTATATGTGCTTTTCAATTGAGTTATTCGACATAAATATACTTATTAACGACGTAACATGATCATCATAAAAATCTATTCTCAAAAAATGTATCGCAAATCTATGTAAGTTTATTTAATTTATTAATATATTTTTATTTTTATTAATATTGTATGTTTTGGTTACCTGGAAGAGATAGCTCTGTAGCCATAAGTTCGCCTATTGTGCAACTTGTATTTTTAGTCTGTCGTCGTTTCAGCCGTGGGACGTCCACTGCTGGACAAAGGCCTCCCTCAAAGATTTCCACCACGACCGGTCACTGGC
>NC_052109.1:5790546-5801988 GCF_012273895.1 Zerene cesonia
TATCCCTTAGTCGCCTCTTACGACACCCACGGGAGGAAATGGGGAGGTGCTATTCTTAAACCGGCACCCCACGGTCGATTTTTAGTCTGTACTTTGTAATATTTCCTTATATATAATTATAAAGTATTCATTCATTCATTCATTTATAAGTATTTAGATTTTCGAAGCGCTCTACGTATTGATATTCGCATTCGCATCGAGTTTGTCCATTTAAACTCACTAAAATACTAAATCCTACTAATAAACGATCCCACATCCAGCACATCGTGCGCACATTAGCATGCATTGTGTGGTCCATTCTATTCACGTAACGAGCAAATTCTTTAAGCACAAAGGCGGCAATCTTCTGGGACCGGCCAGCGTCCGTCAGAGGGCGCCAGTAGCCATTTCTCACGGACCCTGTTACCGGCATTTGTTTCCATTCACACAAGATTTATTTACGCCTGAATTCCCAAAGAAACAACCTTACGGCGCTGGCTATTTGTTCTCTTTTCCCATTATTTTGTTAGGTATGTATGTAATCAAAGCTTAAGAGAGTGGTAATTGGACAAAAATATTTAGCATTTGGTTTTATGTTAGCAAAATTATAAATAAATAAATGAATACCAGTGTTAGGATACTTGTAGCACAGGTCACCAGGGCTCCCTCAGTTTGTATAATGCATAATTTGAGTTTTTTTTAACTATGTGTATTTAACGTAGCATTAAACAATTACTTTTTCAAATATAAAATGGTTATAAACAGATCTATTATAACTTGTTAAATTCACAAGCAAGTTTACAAATTACGATGACGTTTTACATTCAGCTACAAAAGCCGTTCACATTCAGTCGGCTCGCTCTAAAATTGGATTTTAAAAACCGTCATTTGAAACGTCAGCTTTGTGCACGAAAATTGCAGTTAAAAGTATAAAAGTGATACAGATTTTTGCAAAGCAAGCCGACCCTAATATGTGTTGGTTTTATAATTGTAACACTGTTCCGGTTTATTTTTGCAGTTTTATCACGACTATTTGATATTTGACTTTTAAGTTTTTAATTTATACGGCTTTTTCATTTTGCTTCTATTGCATTTAACTATGAATAGGCGGTTGTAAGACTAATGCATTTTGACGACATCTGAATAAAAGTGGCGATGTTTTTTGACCCAATGGTGACTCAATAGTCAACACTGCTTATGTACTAGATTGAATATTGATAAAAAAACATTATTTACTCATGAATGCCGTCTTTTTGAATAGGACATAAGAAAGAGAAAGGACGCAAGAGTATATCATATCTTACAAGTCACGTTGAAGTTGCGGGCAGCTAAAAATATATCAACTGGACTGTATATTTATGATGTATATCAAAATAGTAGCTTTTGGTAAAGTAGAGTTTATTCGGTAGTAGTATATCGAAGCAAAGTTAAGTTAGTCTGTTTGTTGTTAGTACTACGATTATATAATTTAATATGTGTAAAGGTTACTCACTAACAGATTATTCTAGCTATTTCTAGAATACATAAATAAATAACATGAAAACATTTTAACGCAAACGCAGATTCGTCCTTGTAAAGCTGCAAAAAAAAACTCTTATCTTAATTACGTTTTAAAATTATCTGTTCATATTGTGATAATTAACATTAACTAATGCGCTCATTAGTCGCTACTAATGATGCAATTTCAGCATCTTTCAGTGGTACATTTAAAGTCATAACGGTAAAAAGCTTTACTACTTGCAAATAGTGACTTAATTTGTGTTGTTTTTGAGAGAAAACGGAGAGAAACGAGAGCGAATCTTATTACGAAATGTCAAATTACACATTATGTATTTAATGTAGATTTTATAACTGAATGCGGGAGACGAGCACGCTTCGGCAAGAATTGAGCTAGGTACCCCACCCCCAGAGAAAATCGGCGTGAAATAGTAGCTGTGTTTCGCTGTCTTTGTGTCCTTCTGCCTTACGCTTTCCAGTGTTTTCTTTTATTCACCTCACCACTCCTTCCAACTTCGGTAATCTATTTGATGATGGTCACTAGAAATCGAATTATGCCTCTGTATGGTTCACGGGTAGCGGTAGCGTTAAATGGTGTAGTAGTAAGCAATTTAACTAACCAAGCAACTACACAGAACTTTCAGTTTTTTGAAATAGTGAAAATGTGTGAACATTACCAACCATTTGTTGGTAATTTTATGACATTTTCACTACACAGAATACAATTAACATTTACTTACACAGATTACAATTAAAATTTAAACAAATGCTTATTAGACTCGACGCTGAAATATGTAATGTTAATTTATTCATTTTATCTTGGTACCAATGTAATGTCAGCGACTGGGTATTGAATAACTAATTAATAAGATATACATCTTTATCAAAATCTTATAGAGACCAATCTCTTTTATACCAATATAAACAACACATACATACTCTCAATTTATAACAGTATCCTTTTGTTTCACAGTTGCGTAGGAAAACGTTATATTTCAATAATATTCACCAAACATCACCCTTTACCGTTCTTTGTAACAACAAAAACGATTTCAAAGCGTTTTAATAATCACAAGCGGATTAAACCCAACCTTTTATTTATTATTCATATAATACACATACGTTAGGTTTGTGGTTAAAGAATTTCAACAGTTTGACCTTTCTGCGCCGTTGTTTTGATGTGGTTAGTTAGATCACAGTCAATTAAGCTGCTATAAATAAGGAGGGGTAACATGTGGCCTCATGTGACGAGGGTTCGTGACATTTCTGCTATATAGAAACGAAATCTTTGTGCATCAGTGATGTATGGTGAAGTTATATCTGCTGAAGTGTACTTGAAGATGATTAGACAATTTTGTAGTTCCTGGAATAAAACACAACGTTTATAAATCGCTTCGTGTTATGCATTATAAGTTTTTGTTAAAAAAACTTTACCACTGTAAAGTGAGTGAGTATGACTAGGGACAGCTATACTTTTTACTGTGGGTTTGTGGTGCTCACTCACTATTATTGTATAAAGTTAATTCGCTACAAGATAATGACATTACTCCCGCATTGTAAAATGATACATAATTAAGGGTTCAGACTTATAAATACGTGAACATCTTATAAATTTAGAATACAAACGTCGGAACTTTAATGAATGTGCTTACTTCAATATGTTACGCGAAGCTACATAACTGCTGTTATTCGTGTGTTAAACTTTACACTGGTTATTAAGATATTTGATGCATAAGCAAAGATAGAAATAACATTTTATGTGTATCTATTATTTGTTTATATGTATGTTTATTTGTTTGTTTGACAATTAACTTGTTTCAAAATTACACAAGTAAATTTTTAAGTTAAAGCTCTATACGACTTGCGACTTCACTCGCTTAGTTGAAGAGATTTCCCATGAGAATGAGATACCTGTAAATTATACATCACTCTCTAGCCTCCTAACTTTCTCGGAAAAAATCATGTCAATAATTCACTCCGTTACCACGTGAAGATAAGTCAAATAAACATCCGCAAATAAAGTATTGAGTAATGATTAGTAAGTCAGAATTTTCTTACTACATATATGAACAATTATGGTTTTCGTATGGCAATATAAAAAGATGTACAAATAAAAAAAATTCTGCTTAAAATTGGCACAGTCCCTTTGTAGCTAATAAATACTGCTTTCCGAGTTTTGGAATATTTTTAATTCTGTACAAAACACGAAAGAGGCTTAAATCTGAAGGATTAGCTTTTCGTTCAGGAAATTTCCCGCAAAGTCTGGCTCGGTCGCAGTAAAAAGCAGTTGAAATAAAACCCGCAATGCCGTCAAAGTACGGTAAGGAGGTTTGCGTTGACAAGATTACGAGAATTTAAAGTTATATTTCATCTAATTTGGTCCGATTTAGTTTTTTCTATGCATTTAATAATGGGACAATTTTAAATAAATTGCCTGTAAGGAGGACATTTATTTAATAATACCATATATTCAGTAACTATGTAATTAGGAACATTAACATTTATTTGAAAACGACTAGAAGCGTATTAAAAACCAATTCTTTTACCCTAAAATTCACTGATAAAGGTAAATAATTTCTTAAATAATCTTATCCTTTATTTTTGAAAATAAATTAAACTGCTTTCAAATATTTCTTAACTTCCGCTTGCCTTCCGTCGCTATATATATACAATAAAAATACTATGACAACGAAATATCAAAAATCCTCTTTCCTTCTGAGATTTAGTTAAAACATTGAATGCACTTGAGTTTCGACCGAAGAAAACCGACAGTTAATCACGTTAAGAAAATATTTGAATAGCCCAGTCGTTATTTTTCTTCCATCGATTTTTTCAAATTACATTCAACATTCTGGATTGGTTTGAGTTCCGTTTTATTGCAGTAAGGCTGGAATAGATTGGAATGAAGATTTTATTAAAGACTTTTCGCCAGCGACTTCGCTCGCATAGTTAAACGAACACAACAGCAGTAAAATATTACTTTCTATCCTCTAAATTATCTAGACACAAAAACGATGTCACAAAATCACTCAAATCACTCGATGCTTATATTAAAGTGAACGCAGTGTATGACTAATTTTATCTTTGCGGTTGGCGCCTTAATTGTGTATAGGGTTCGGATGGAAAGATTTAATTTATTTTTTATAAAAAGTACCCAGAAACATTTTTAATTACATTTTTCTGTTTGGTATTGATCTAATGTTAGATTTGATTTAATTTTATTTTATTAGAATGAATACTCTTGTAAATATAAGTAATAATAAGTAGATCTCTCTTAATCATTATGCGGTAGGTCCTCAATTCGAATATTGTGTTTTTTAGTACAATTTTAAACAAACAACCTCTGTATTTAACAAAAAATGAGGTGGCGAACCTTGCTCGATTTTAATTACAATTAAGATAAAGGTGTCTATATCAAGAAAATTGTTAATGTTGGCTGATGTTTTTAATTAGTTGTTTTAAAAATATGTAAAGTTTAATAAAATATTCCTCATTCAAAAATATAAAGTTAGCATAAAAAAAAGTAATTTATGCATGTATAAAAGATGATGTCTGAAGATAAACATTATTCAATTTCTTAAATAGGTATTGTTCATTTGGTTAAAATAAGCTTTTTTCATTCAACGCTAGAAAAATGTTTTCAGAATTAGTAAAGTATATCAGAAATTTAAGTCAGACAAGTTTGTCCTTCATTTTAGGTCTAGAGTTTCATGCAAAACATTGGAAAACAGTATGTGGGCGGGAGTATGCTTATGAATCATAAAAATATGACCTTTACCAGAATTTATAACATTATTAGCAGCCACAGTTTCAGTAAATATGTTACGCACGAAGAGCGTATCGCTCACTGAGCAAAAAATTGCTCTCCGCCAATATTTGCATTAGTAATTTGCTTGTGACATTTGCTAAATATATCCACATAGTTGAAAATAAAGCGCAGTTTGCTAATTATGTATCCATAACTTTCTATTTGTATAATATAATAGAAAGTTCCTTACATTAAATAAGATTAACGTAAAAAAAAATAGTTAGATGTACAATTCAATTCTGTCTCTATTGTAAATCTAGGCAATATTTATATATTTTATGAGGAAATAATCTTCTAATTTTCTTCTTTATCTTGACCAATACTCTCTGACCTGTAGCTCTTTGCATTAGCCTTATCACTTTAGGGTTAGAAGACAGATTCAGAAAAGTTCAGACCTACCAACAACATTTCATACAAATCGGGCTAGTCGTTTCCGAGGAGTACAGCAAATTTTATATAAAAAGATAAAAGATCATTTTTATTAGCATAAAATAGAATATATGTACAAAATAAACGCCTACAAAACGCTCTCAAGGGAGCGGTATAATTTAGTGTGATGTAATTCCTTTAACCAATTACTGAATCTAACGACATCATAGTTTATCGAGTTATGGTAAATTTAGAAGTTATATTGGAACGGATGAATGTTATCAGCTTGAGACCGAAATCCTATTTTAACTTGAAGTGGATTACAATTATATTAGGGCTTACTTTGGCAGAGCTAACAATAGTCTAATAGAGCTAATTCTAGTCGACTTTCAAAAAGGAAGGACGTTGTAGGTTTGTCTTTTTTGTGACGATTTATCGATATTTGTAAATTGAAGTTTTTTTCATTTCGGAGTAGTATACTCTAGCGACCTTAATATGATCAGGATCGAAAGAATCCAGAAAACCTGACTTACAATTTCATAAATTATTATAAGTCAATTTTGAACTATTTCCTGGCATCCGACTGAGCTAAAATGTTGTAAGTTTAGTAACTACTATTGGGCCTATCTGATGATGGAGTAAGGAGGTGGATAGTGACACTCCTCAACGGCAATGCTATGAAATTTATAAATAGATCCTGAACCGTGAGGGCAGCAACATGTCTTACTCATGTACTATTAACCTTACCTTTGTTTCGTGATTGGTTTGAGTATTCGTAAACCCATTAGTTATTTTGTTACAAAATTTACTGCCAAGTCTCATCAAAATCCGTTTAACAATTTCCCGTGATAGAGTAAAAAACACACATCCTTCCATACAATTTTTTGCGTTTATATATTAGTAGCAAAGGATTGACACAGCTAGGTTCCAATACGACTAATTATAAATGTTTGAAATAAAACGTAAACGAAAAAATAATAATCTGCAAAAACAATTTCCAATTAATATACAAAATTGAATAAGTAATCCCGTATTTATTTAATACGCGGCGGCACAAAACAAAAGCAATTCAATTTGCTCAGCAAACAGACAGTGCTAATTCCGTCACCCTTCGCCGGCTGTCACGTGTTTTTATGACATTCAGTTGTGTGTGACGTTTACATTGTGCGAATTTGTGGAATCTGTCGGATATTATTTTCTATTCATGAACCTTTTCTTGATTTTGTACAGCGGTTTTATTAAATTTGATATTGCGTATAGACCTGTGTACCGGACCCTTTGAAAATGATGAAAAATTATATGAAAATGTAGAAATTACTACGAAACAAACATTCATTCAAATCTATCTTAACATCTCATATTATAAAAAAAGAATGTCTATTTAATACAAATCAAAAATGCTCTTTACAAACTAATAATGAAAACGTGGATTTATAGCTAATCGGTGTGGTGTTAAAAAGAATAACTCAACTCAGCCTGTGCTACGCGTAATGCGCAGCGCTGATTTTCAGTAGCTCCTTGTTGGAGTGCCAATTAAAAGAATAAGCATACATCCATACATAATATAAACATACATATTTACATACAATCATATTACTAATGTGAAAGCGAGTTTGACTGAGATAATTCAAATCTATCTAAATATCTCACATTGGTACTGAAAGAAAAACGCGAAAGCGTTTTTTATATGTTCTTTAGTCTAGCCTTTACGTTGCAACGGAGTGACTTTATGATAAGAATTTTGTATCTGGGGATAGCCAGGCAGCTAGAGATTGAAATAAGCTACTTTTACCTCTTTGAAACATTTCCCTGGGAATTTTCTTTGCCTGCGCGGCGAAGTCTTGGGCGAAAAGCTAGTTTTTAATAAGACATCTACAATTTTTTGTGAAAGTTTGAAAATAGTGTGTTTGGGACATAAAAAGATAAGTTCCCACCAAGTTTTGTGACTTACAACTTTTCCATTTAACTTTTTTCCGTAGAACTAGCAGTTTGGTCGGAAATTGAAATAAACTGTTTTTTACATTTGAACACCTACTTCTCGATCAGATATCGCCCGCAATTTATACCGACATCACCGACTTTAAAAAAGAAGGAGTTATCAATTTGAGCATATATAATAAGTGAATATAATAAGTGAACTGATTTTTACACGCTTTTTATTAGCTTCACCTGTATGTTTGTTTGTTTGTTTGTATGTTTGTTTGTTTGTTTGTAACTGACTTCTTTGGGCGCGATTTTGACCCACTTTAAACGGCCAGATTTCGTTCAAACTTTGTAGATTTATTGAGGACCGATGACAATACACTAATTTGATAAAATTATTCCAGTTTTCAATTTGCAAAATATGATTTTTGTTAAAGCGTGTTTTATAGTTTTTTTAAACTATTATATTTTATTATAATTCTTTTTTAATTTGAAAGCTAGTAGTAGCCTGTGATGTGGTACCATAAGAGTTTTGTTTAGTTTTGACAATAAAAAGGCGGTTTAGTTTTCTATTGGAAAACTGTTATATTTTTTACCTCATAATTTGTTTTCAGTAGGTTATATATTGCTTCTTTTGTAAATATGTGTTCAGTAGAAATTAAGTAACTATGTTTATCTTCATTTGCAAGTAATAATAACATTAATGTTGTATTTATTTGTTCCGCTAATTTCCGGGAAATTCCACGGAAATATATGTGCGAGTATTCCTTCGATTACACGGCGAATCCGTGGGCGAAAAGCTAGTAAAATGTAAGGTTATAAACGATAGATAAAATTTAAGGAAGTAAATAATGTAATACTTTTTTACTTCTACAATATACAACGAAACCTGTATCCAATATTCCAAACAGAAATATTAAAAATACTTCGTAACCTTTCTCAGATCCAATTTTAATAGCACTGAACGGAATTGAGAGGTAGTTCTTTTATTATAAAAACAAAGAAATCGATTAACCCAAAATTGCATCTAGACAAATTGGTTTTTAAGATAACAGAAAAAAATCTTAACAAGACAATAGTGTTGACAAAAAACGTGTTGCTGGGGCGGGATCATGGGAGGCCGAGACGTCGCCCCGGAACGTTGAAAGACGCAAGCTAGAATCCGGTCTCATGATAGAATTTCTATTCTTTATATTAAGAATTACATTTATGCCATTATTTATCATTCTGGACTAAATCTATTGAATCTTATTCAATTTTACCCAAAGCTGTAATTTTACCGCCAATTCCCACAAATAAATTATTTAAAGAACTACTTACTACCATAAAAGCTTTAAATTTCCCTGAATTTCGACTTCACATAAACATTTAGTGCATTATGAGGACGTGAAGTGCATTTTCGTGTTATTTAATGAAAAGCCAAGAGTCGCGCGAACAAATTATAATTTAAACGGATTTGTTATTCCAAGCTATTTGCATGCTTTGACTAAACGCGCTGACAAAGATACGTGTAGCTAAAATTATACACAACTTCGTGGATTTAAATGTTTATCTGAGTGCTAGTTGCTTTCGTATATCTTGGTTATATTATTAACTAGCTGTTGCCCTCAGCTTCGCTCATATATTTTTAGTATATATTAGTGCAAAATGGGCAACAATGGGCTTTTACAACAAAAACATACACAATAAATTTTATTTAAGATTCCACTGAAGAGAAAAAAATAAGTCTGATAAAATAATAAATTTATAATAATGAAATAATCAAAACATTTTCTTTTGTATTATATAATCTAAAATAATATTATAAAACTGAAAAGTTTGTTTGTTTGTTTGAACGCACTAATCTCAAGAATATCTGGTCCGATTTGAAAAATTCTTTCAGTGTTAGATGGCTTATTTATTGAGGAAGGCTATAGGATATATATATACAACGAGCGAAGCCGGGAAAGACCACTAGTGTACTTATATAATACAAAAAAAAAACAATATATATTATATATTATATGACTACTAGCTGTGCTTGTAGTTTCGTGTTACGTATACGTAGATAAAATTAAAATTATAATTAAATTATTCAAAATTATACTCCATATTATGTTCCCAGAGACTAGTAAAATAAACTCTCCAAAATCTGTCTAGTACTTTTTGCATAAAAGTCGGACATCAGACACACATTAGAAAAACATTTATTTCCTAGTGGTATTGAACCCTTTAGCAGGTATATTATACGTATTAATGATGTTGTCTATTCTCAGGTTGTACTTACAACATTTAATATTGCGTTTATTTGTGAGGTCGTTGATGCATAAATGTTATAACAAAGATAATATCTTTTAACTGTTGTAACATATTATGTTTTGGATATCATTGAAAATATGTTAAAAACCTTATTAATTAGTATTTTATATGTAAAATTAAAATCGTTCCTTCTTTATTCAAATAAGCTAGCTAGCTAGCTAGCTGTTGGTTTTCTACTTCGAATTTCTATTTGTTTTCTAAAACTAGCAGCTGACTGTAGCCAATTCCCTGAGTAGTTATTAACGCTGGAGCTCTCGAGGTTTCTGTCGCATTTTGGAATCAACTAAGTGTTTAGCTCTCAGTTTGGTTTAATGCTGTCATCGACTATGAAATAAAATAAACAGAATAATTTCTTAAACAAAGTATACATTAAAATATGGACCCCAGATCCCTAATATAGCTCTCGCTGTCTCTTCCCGATACAGTAGTACTGAGTTGTAATAAAATTGATTGATTGAAATACATAAATGACGTTGATATGTGAAATTGAAAATTCTGCAATTGAATATAACTCTTTAATAATAAATAATTAACAATTCCATTAAACAATTTCTAATATGTTACAATTAACAATACAAAAATAAATAAAATATTACATTTTTTTTTGTATTTGCTAATACTAACGGCTTCATTCTAGCATTTTTATGTGCGTTTAACCAAACCAAGGCGCTATTGAAAAGGACCTCGAGTAGTGGCGGACTCCCGCTAAAAACAGTGGACTATATTCGAATGTATCCTGTCATTTATTGGGTTTATTAAACAATACAATATAATATTTCGTGATAGAACATAAAAGAACTGACGAAAATATAACTTCAGTATTAATTTCTTATTTTTCATAGTAACTGTATCGTGGTAACAAATAAAAGTAATATTACGATACTGATGATATTGTATGATCTAACAGATTCTCACTAAGTTTGAAACGTTATGTGTCATTTATTAGATTTATTTAAGAATAAAACATCGATATAAGTAGCTCTTAATTACTCTACAAATATACTCTAAATATCAAAACAGAACATATATAAATAAAAATAGCTGGATTTTTTCAATTTAAATCTTTCAAAAAAATATTATTGAAGATTGTGAAATTGTGTGATTGCGACATTATACCCATTTGTATTAATATAGAAGTGCTAAAAATAATGTGTTTAAAAGATTAGGTATTCTTATAGCAAACAAATAAATGAGCTGACAAGGGTTTTTATAATAAATTGCTCTCAGCGGAATCATTAATTCATTTGACAGGTCTATTAATATCTTGACCGAATGTAAAAAGTAATTTTTGCTTTCATTTTAATCGTCTTGTAAAAAGGTAGTTTGCTTTGACAATATTTAGGGAATAGGGAATACTTTTTTGTATAATATTTAATAAAATTTTGTACATATAATATCCTCAAAATGATGTGATTATTTGTAATAGAATGAATATTTATTTAAAAAGTGTAAATAATAATTACGACAATATCTAATTTGTTCAAGTTCTTACCTTATTAAGAATTTGATATGAATTTACATACCTCTATTGCTTGATAAATTTAACATAATTTCTACTTTCACACTTA
>NC_052109.1:5802988-5820368 GCF_012273895.1 Zerene cesonia
GCGCGCGTACAGATTACAAAATATTTCGATGTACCCTCTATGCAAAGTTAACAAATACAGATTATACATACGTCACACTTATCATTAAATATCTAACTTAAAATCAAAAAACTCGAATCAACGGAGTTGGTTACTGAAAGTGTCAAAGGGAAGCAATTTCCCCTAACTCCGGATTGTCCTGATTCGTTTTCAAATTCATTCAATCTTCTCTGCTCTCTCAATATTGGACAATATTTTCGACATTGTTGGGTTACTATTGTGCGCCTTAAAATTTGTTATATTGAAAACATTTACGCACTAACGTACACCGTAAATATAACAATACTCATGAGTATGTATGGTACATGGATTGTTGATATTAAATTTCGTATCTCATTGTCGTGATTTAAAAGAAAATTAGCGATTAGAATAAATTGATTTATTAATTCTTGCAAATATCAAAGAAGTATCAAGGATATCAATTGCAATATCAGGTTAACGATACGGATCACGGGAACGTTACCTGTGGCCACGTGAGTAGTTTGCACACTTTCTACCCCTACTAGTTTGGTGTCAAGTGCTAATAAATGTGTTAAACATATTTATCACAATCACAAATGCAATCACTTGATAATGATTAAGAAATCAGATTTAAATTTGCAATTAGTTATTTTATATTCTAGGGAATATTCTAATGGATACAATATCTGTTTTTACAAATTTATACCGTTTCAAAGTCTTTGCTACCCGGTATATACTATATCATACGAATTTAGACGTTAATTCCTTCTCGGCAATCGACAATTGTATTTGCCTCCACTAAAGATAGTAAAAATAAGTCGGTTTAAAACATTTTTACCTAGCAAACCTCCGTTGTTAGTTTTATATAAAAATTACATTTTCTTTAACAAGCACTTATTAAGTCCACTTCTTGTTTAATATAAGCAGCAATACCTAATTACGGTCCTTGCTTTGCATTAAAATATGCTTGAGGAAGGCAATGAAAAATCTCGAGGAGGATTTTTTAATCCAGCTTTGAAATCGTTTACTTATTAATACTTCCATATTAAAAGAATTTCTTTTCATTTCCACAATAATAGTGAAAACCTAGATGTTACATTTAAACCTAATACTGTATAATAAAAATTAACCTACTGTTGGTACAACAAATAAATAATTAGATAGATAAGTAACTTCGTGACATGCGTTATGATGCAACAACGGACACTTAAGATTTACCGTGTCTGTTGAGAAATGGTCGTCGTGTTTCTAGACATCTGTGTTGGATTTTACGTATATGTTGATGTATGCAATAGTTTACCACTAGAACAAAAGTATAAATCTATACAAGTGCTACAATCTAATTATATGAATCACAATACACCGTAGCGATTTCAACATTTCTTCGAGGGCATGCCCGAATTTTAGAAGAAGTTTTAGAGAAATTCTTTACCTTGTTACAGAGCAGTTACAAGAAGTTTGATCAAATATCCGGTTTGCGAAGATGCTGGTTAAAAAGTTAGATGATGTCGAAAACAGATTTAAATCCGGAAATAAAGAAGATTGCCCATTTTTTATTTTTCTTCATTTGTTTTTGCTTTCACTCTGACTTTTTATTATTAATTACGTTACTGAAATGCGTAGTATAAGTCTTGCGTCGACAATTGTATTAGATTTTCAGGATTTACGGATGAATGGTAGCAAAAAATACCAAATTTTGTACCAAAGCCAAGTAACTCAATTTCTATAGATTCATCTATACTAAATTGGAATTATATAATTGTTTGTTAGTTGTGATTTAAGTTAAAAACCACCTTATCTATTTTGATAATTATTTAACACTTAGAAAGTTACATCTACACGGTTTATAGTTTTTCCGGGTCGATCCGTATATCTGACAGTATTTTATATTATAAATAGATTAATATTATGCTAAAGTATATTTAAAATTATTGTTTGTGCGAATATTTATACATAAAAAAGTCCCGCAAATTGTCTTCAATTTGAAATAACACATTCGCATTTATTATTTATAGTTATTATATAGATTACCAGGAAGTAGGAAGATGTAAGTCTCTATATAAATGTCTCCCTCAGTCATATCCGAACCTTTTACCTCAAATAACATTTGATTGAAGGTTTATGTAAAACGTGACGTTAATATTAAGGAACTTTCCCGTTCAAGTGGGCCGTGAAAAATATATAGTAATTCTTTTTAGGGTTCATGCCATTCCCGTTCTTGGTCATCTAAATGTAAAGATACGTTAAGTGATATATGACAATTATATGAAGCTTACCTCAATTTCGGGTTTTACCCCAATTTACTGTGAGGTGTTGTACTATTTCCACTGCTTAACACTGTAGGAATATAGGTCTAGCTTTTTTAGGAAAAAAATTCATAACCATTTTAGAAATATGTCTTCAGGTATCGTGAGCTTCGTATAGTCAAAGGTATTGTATTTGAACTTCAGAAAATATAAAATAAAGTCGTCTAAAAAGTAAGGCGAAGGAACCTTTGTCTTTGGAGGTATCAGGGATTTGGCTTTATAGCGAATCCTTTAGATAAACTTCTCTTTTGTTCAAACGAGATTAACAGAAACATTTTAAATGCCCAAATTTATGTTTTGGATGCTTTGTCTCTAATCCCTACCAAAGGAGTTAGTCGGTTAGTTAGGAAGTGAGAAAATTATTTCTATTCATGATAAGAAATGGCAATTATGGATCGTAACTGGTAGCTGATTTAAGACCGTTCGTGGTTAGCCATGTTGCAAAGTTTCAAATTACAAATAAAATTGAATATTATATTTAAATTCAATTTTGCGTATTAATACTGCATACTGTTGCATTATTATTTATGGAAAATCCTATTTTAGCATAAGGTATACATACAGTGCTTTATGCTGTAGCATAAGGTATATATACATACAGTAAAAGCAGTGGTGGCTCAGTGGTGAGAACCTTGGACTTCAAAATCGATAAGTCGGGGTTCGAGACCGGGCGAGCGTGCAGGAAATAAATTGATTTTTCAATTTATCTGCTCATGTGGAGAGCATGACCACTGCTTAAAACGGTGAAGGAAAACATCGTGAGGAAACCGGCATGTCCAAGAATCAAAAGTTCGACGACATGTGACATCTGGCAACGCGCACTTGGCCAGCGTGGTGGATTATGGCCTGAACCCTCATAGGAGGCCTGTGTCCCAGCAGTGGGAACATATATGGGCTGATGCAGCGATACATACAGTACAGTACAGTATTACGATGCCACACTACTATGATATTTGACAACCCATTTATAAACTCATCAATTTATACACCATTACATAATATAAAAAACACACCAGAAAAGATTTCTACTATTTTAATCATAAGAAATAATTTCTGAAATCGAACCCAGAACCCGTCGGGTCAATGCTTTTGTTTTAGCCACTGTAAGGAGACGGAGAATGATAAAATTTGATTTAAATGACAATTTTTAATTAGCATAAAACGTTTTTCATCCAAGCCGCTAATCCCCAAATAAACGGTCACAGCAAATCAGGTCCAGCAAATTGCTTATTTTTCCTTAAATCAGAACAAATGAAAGGCTCTCCTTGAGGATTAAGGTTACTAAAAGCTTTCAAAATGATAGCTTTTACAAATCTCGTCACAGAGAATCGTCCATCAACACCTTAAAAAGGAAGTTTAACACGCTCTTTCTAGAAACATAAATAGTTCATTTTCTTGCAGTTACAATTGATACGTCTTTAATTCCTAATATACTCAGTAAGTTTAATAAAAAATAAAGAAAATATTTAGCACCAAATTACATTGTAAATATCCTTAATAAAGTAGTGAGTGAATAATGGACCCCGAGTTAGAGATAATAATTCATTTCATCTTCATGGCTCCACGGTCTCCAATTTAGAATTCTTAAAAAGAAAACTCAAGTACCTAAATTTTATAAAGTAATAGCAATTTGAAGACAACAAACTTTAAGTAATAAATTTGGAAGTTATTACATTTTCAATTAATATTTAATTTTCTCTATTTTTTTACATTCAGATTTCTTACAGACTTGTTTATTTCCAGTGATATTATAACTTAACTTCATTACGAAAAAAGAAATGCTAAAATACACAAAGCTTACAACTTTAACTCAAAGAAATGATATTTGATACCACCACATCTTGAACTGCAAAAGATTGATAAAAACTTCTGATAATAATGTAAGTAAACTAATACCGATAAAGCTATATATATTTTAAACTGCATCTAACAGGCACATTACAGCGTATTTGTAACAAACACGTTACCCAGAGCTTCATACAATTTAAACGAGGTCCTATATTATACCAGACTATTATATAGATATTCAGATTAAATTGACTAAAATGTGACTAAATAAATGATCAATGTGATTTGTAGGTGATATGCATTTAATCCATAATCCACATCTTACGTTTGCTTGTTTTATTTTACAACAGTAATATTTATTTTATTAGATTGGTATCGATGCCAGTGTTACCAATAAAGATTGAGTACCATGGTTTTAACTGTATCCAAGTATGTAAAAAGATTAAATGGATATCCGAAACATTGATGGATAATAAATTATCGTCTATTCAAGATATTTATTCATATGTTCGCGTTAATATCTAATGCACTCCTACGTAACAGTAGAAATATAAGAATCTCTTAGGAATTGTCTAATAAATTCTGAGCAACTCTTACTTCGGCGCCATGATTTATTTCAAAACCGTGCATCGTGATGTGGCATCCCGCCAAGAGGGAGTGTTGAACGCGAATCTAGAAGCAAACCTCTCCTCGTTGCAGTTGATATTTCAATTCTATTATTAAATACAAAACACGTTTAAATGAAATTAGTACACGTGCTTGGAAGAACTAAACAATCTGTAATAATTATGAAGCCATTCCATTTCTTTTATAGGCTGTGGAATTAAATAAATTACTGTTTAAACACATTTATCGTGTTTATCCTAGTTAGAACTAGTTGTAACTAAATATATTTGTTACTTAGTTTAATGGAAAAAGTGTTTTAACTGTAACATATACAATTTTAAACAGTAGGTCTCTGTATAAATAAAAATGGATATTTTTTTGTCTTGGTAATCCTTCCTCCTCTTGCTAACCGATTTTCTTTACGAGCAATCACAAGCCAATACGCTACATTGATCAGAAGACACGGAAGCGCTTTAGATAAATGCGCCAGAGGGTGTGTATTTCATAGAGATGACATACATATAACACTAACACACCGATAGCATTATATGCTAGACTACTAGACAGTAGGTGGGTGTTTTTTATGTATTTATGTAGTTATGTAATAAAGGAGTTGTTTAGTTTATTTTCGTTTAGTACTGCAAGGTGTTGAATATTTAGAAAATTTTTCGTATGCTCATGTGAAAATGCTTATTGTTGCTCAGAAGAGTTTTCACATATTATGTAAACCTTGTGTTGAAAACACGGCACACTGACAAATAAATATAAAATTATACATTGCTTGCAATGCATAGGCACCATCTCGTAAGTTAAGAGAGCGATAGCGCATTATATTACATTAATTGCCATTCCTTCTTGTGTGCAAATTGGATAGGTGAGTAAAGTAATGGAAAAGCGGCGACAAGCCTAACTATTCGCACCCTAACCTCTTATATCTGTTCTGTACTATAATGCTTGATATAATTTTTAAATAAGTATTCCCGACCGAATCCTGCCGCAGGTCTAGTTTCAAATTAAAATATTAATTTTCTTATAATCTTTGAATGGCATTATTTATTCTTTATGAAGCTATCCGTCTGCGGTTCTGCCCATAGGGTGAAAGGGAATAACTGCCCTTTGGAATGAGATTTTTCATCACGATGAAACAAATACACAACCGCCAAGGATACGTGCTTTTATATAACCTCACCAATGAAACATAATATACGTTACAACATCGCTTATGGTGGTAATTATACTTGATTACGAAGTGTAATATTTAGGTCACAAATTTCAGCTCGGTGAACACTAATTTTCACGAAAGCGAGCTCTAACTAGTAAATGGCTGTATTCAGGCTTCGGCCGAAGTCGTTCCGTAATTCGATGAAACGTGACCAATTTCCTGCTACAGAACTATGATATAATATATAGATACATACGACAAGTTTCTACAATAGTATTTGCTTATGAAGTTGCCATTTGATTATTACATCTATTATATTATTTACTCTTAATGTTTAGTAGTTAGATAAAAGTGTTATAATATTACACGAAAATCAGCGCCCATAAACAAGAAAATAAGAGGTCTGAAGTATATAAGTCAGACTTTGAAATATAATAGAAAAAAAGAGAATGCCTTTGAATTATGTTACGATTTTAAAGCATCCCCGTCTTCCTTTCTAGGAAAGTCTTGTGTTAAAGAAAGCATCTTCTTCCTACAGAGCATAAAAAGAAAACAGAGATTGCATATGATAAAGTTTATGTGCGTACGTGTGAGAGATGACACATTAATAATAATACTTCCTTAAAAGCATTAAGGCCGTCCTAATAGTTTCTAACCTTACTTGTATTTCGAATAATGAAATTTCTATTTCCCTTATGTTTTGTGGTAAGTTCTAAACTTACAAACATTTCTTGAGAAGGAAATGACTGCGAGGACTTTAAGTTAAGGCTTTGTAGTGTGTGTTGGCCTACATAACTTTCTTGGCATAATTATTTATAAGTTATATTGAAATATAACACCACAACTTTATATTTATATTTTAAATCATATCATTTATGATTCTATAAGGTTATATAATTTGTTTTATTTTTACGAAGGGTCCAGATATTAAATCAGAGAATACTTTTATGATTTGAAATGTGGAAAAATATAAAATTGAATAGAAATTAAGGTAAATTAAAATGATGGCATTAAAAATTTCGATTTAACATTTTTAAATGTAGTTAAGATCTTAAGCACACTTCAGGCAAAGGGCAAAGCATCCTTATACTGACCTACTTATGTTGTAGATTCTGACGATCAAGTACATGCAGGCTGGCTCATAATTTTAATGTCATATATACCACAGATAATTTAATATTATACTATCTTGAGTCGATATAATCATTGAAATGTTTCGTATTGGTTGAGATGATTCTTAATAATTTCAATAGATGGGGTAAGGTGTCTTAGGCACATAAAACCGAAAGAGTAGAAGAAATTTCATTCCTGAGATCACAGCTGGCCGAGAGGCTGGACGTTGCTACGGTATGACAAAAAGACGCAGCTTAAAAACCCGGCTCGTGATCAACTTTTTTTTTTCTTTCAAAATTTCTTATCTTAAGTCGATTTGGTATATGGGTATCATGATGAGAATCAAACTTGTTTGTATAAATCTTAATATATATAAATTACGTGTCACTTTATTTGTCCGTGATGGATTTTTAAACTACTCGACCGATTTAAATCAAATTTTCACACTATGAGCAGTTTGATCCAACCTAAAAGGTATATGCGGTAAATAACTCTCGTTCTGCTAGTGCGTTATAGATTATTTATGTTAAATTTAACTAAGAATAGTTTGTAATGTTTAGAAATATTTGTTTTTACATTATAAACATACTGTGACAAACAAAACCTTTTAAAACGAAATATTTTTACCATCTCCATTACCTCGATATTTCAAACTTGCAGCGAGTAAGGTTTGTGGATAGAGTCTGCGGTGATTGTAATCCGTTAAAAGGTTTACTTTCTTTTTCTACAAAAAAGTAAATGTTCACGAGCAGAGGCGATCACATAACGTCAAGTGACCCGCATACTCGTATGTTTGCTCTGTCTGAAACATATAAAGAGAAAATGTTATTGTTCGATCGAAGAAAGAGAATTGTTAAAAGATTTTCTATTTTAATAATTCGGGTTCTATTATGATAGCGATGCGCTATTTAAGCTCACAAATTAATTATATGGACATGATTATTGCGCTATCGAAATTATTTTTTTTGATCCTTTCCACAAAGGCACTAACTCTGAATATGCATGGACAGGGGTCATCACTAGCCATCAGGCGGACCACCAGCTCAGTTGCCCGCTACTAGAAAATATGAAGTATAAAAATTCCAAAAGGTAACAAAATAGTGTCTCCACGGACGGAGCCGGGGCGAACAGCTAGTACCTTATAAACAATACATGTCGTTTATACAATTACAATACATATACAATACCTCCGTGTCTCAATTCAGATAAATTTAATATGCTTTCCACATGAAACATCCACCTGTGCTCGACAGACATCTGAAATATTGAGTTCTGTACGAAATGTATTGTAGAATAGAAGAAGATTCTTTAAATAAATGCTTTTTAAATATGTATAACTCGTTTTTAATAATTATAAATAATTATTAAAAACGCCGAATGATAAATTTTGGATAACAATAAGAGAACAAAAAATAAATTATCAAAATATATTACTTTGAAAGTTTAAAATATTAATTATCTAGCTTTAAATATGACTATATTCTGTTTGACCGAATTACATTTTAATTTATGAATCTCGAAATCGTGCCTAATATGGTGGCCTTTCGTTATCTGTCTTTATGTACGCTTAGATCTTAAAAATATGTTACGGAGTTTTTTATGTGTTTTTTTTAATGGACAGAGTTATTCAAAAGAAAGATTTATGTAGATGCATCATATGCATAATTGCACCCAAGCGAAGCCGGGGAGGATCGCTCGTGTTATATAATTCGGAAAATTTTTTGCGTATATTTTATTTGACCAATGATTTTCCATGATTCCTATATCCAACGTTTTATTTCGAGTGATTCATTGAAAACATTGTATCGTAGTATTTGTGTGATTCATTTAATAATATTGAAATTTCTTCTTTTTAATAATGGTATTTCATATTCGTTACCACGGCAGTAGTCAATAATTTTCATTTTAATTGTATTTCCTCGTTAAAAAATGAAATCAAAAGTAATGAAATATTATTATAGACTTGCCCAAAAATAATTGCTCTATAATTGAGTTTCCGTTCCCTGAAGAAGTTCCCGAAACTTTGTTGCATTAACAAAGGATTCACAATTAAAAGTGGAATTAAATTTTATAATAAATAAAGAGCATATTCCGATCTACTAGAGAACATATTCTCTTTGATCTTGGAAAGTAACTCATATTGCAGCAACTGCTATTAACTCGTCAAGTTAAGTGAGTCAGACTACCCAAGTATTAACACAATTACCATCACTATAATTTTTCCACGTCTTGTTTATTGGCGATTCCCAATCTCAAGTGGCCATTATTGTTAAAAGATATTGCGTAGACGAATATATACAGCCAATACGACCTCTGTAACAGAGCTCTGTTTAAGAAAAGTACATGTTTTAATCTTAGTTCTGAACATTCCAATGTTTGCACTAACTCTTGGTTCTAAACTTTAGTCTTACCGCAGTCTGCAGGATGCAGAACCGTTGATTATCATGCAGCACGAACTGTAATTAAACAGTCCCGGACTAATCAAACTATATTCTAGTCATACTTGACCCATTTCTACACATTCTGCGATCGTGTCGACTGTAGAGCATTAGAATTGAGAATATTATTCGGATCAATTTGGAACTTTTGTATTGACTGTTCTGAACAGTTGTAATAATTCTATTATAGATGCTTGTTACATATATATGGTTTATCTTTACGTTTAATAGAAATTTGTTAATTATTTCATAAACTTACAACGACATTTCCTTTTTACTTCGTGTTATATTTTTAGTTACATTCTAATTCTTCTGTCACTCACTAAATTCATTGTAAAATGCTATGATAAAATTGTATTTAAATAAAGTATGTTATTACTAAAGGACATGATCAACACATTCGCATAATTTTAAATCTCCCACGGAATATTAAAAACATGATCAGCGTCGTGGGTAAGAGCTAATATAAGAAAAGTGTCTTATCGGATGCTGCTCACGACCTCTCCACTTATTTGCATGACCATTACGAAGCATTAACGCTCTGTTCATTGCAATCGTGATAGCAATGAAGATAGCATCAAGATAACCTATTAGACAAAGAGATGTAATATTGTATGAAACGTATACTAACTATATAAATAGAAGTTACATTATTATTCTTATAAAGCACTAGCTTTCTGTGCGCGTCTTTGACCGCGTTTTAGATGAGAAGAGGAGATAGACAGATGGATAGACAGAGGTACTTCTGCATTTTTCTCTAGTTGTATACATCCTATAGCCTAACACAAAGATGTTTTTTCAAAACGAAGTTTTTTTAGAAACGCGTAGTTCCTCGGATTAACGCGTCTAAACAAACTCTTCACCTCTAATAATACTAGCTCTTGCCCGCGGCCTCGCACTCGTTAAATTCGGAGTTGTTTAATAGATGTTATTATACATATAAACGTTCCTCTTTAATTAGTCTATCTATTGAAAAAGCCGCATCAAACCCCGTTGCGTAGTTTTGAAGATTTAAGCATACATAGGGACATAGGGACAGAAAAAGCGATTTTATACTATGTAGTGACGTATAGATGTATTTATTTAGTAACACAAAAAACTCCGAATTCAATAAGAAATGTTTTATATCGAGGAAGGGTTTATCCAAGCTTTAATAATACCTCTAATACTGGTCAGGGCGATACATTTCGTCACAATCTCAGTAAGAACTTTTCCGCTTGTCAAAGAGGCAAAGCCTCCTTTTATCCAACACAATATCAGGATTTCAATTCCACCAGTCTATTATGGGCTTTCCTTTGATATTTTATGGTTCTAATTTGTTTGCTAGATAACTACACGTTATTTTTTTTAGTGCTGGTAATATTTTGGATAAAGGTTAATATTAACCACATATTGATGTGATATAAATTTTTGTATGATATCATTTTATTTTACCTTCATAAGGTAGCCCATTTATGGACATAAAAATCCAGCTCTGAACGAGATCATGCGCTGTATAGCTTATAGCCGGTTTGATTCCTGGTGTAGGAACTACTTCTGCAAACTGTCTGCTTCCATTATAGCATTGTAGTAGTGGCTGAGATATCTGGTAGTCATAATTATTGTATTTGATTGTTACTAACATAATGAGTCTATGGTACAAATAAATAAAAAACTAACTTCACAAAAACCGTAGTCTTGCTCATAACCAGTGGTCATAGCTTACAATCAGACCACCCACGGATTCTTTCGCCCGAGGGCAGCGCGTATCAAAAAGTAATCTTATAACCATAAATGGTACCTTGGCCCATAATTTCGTCCGCGGGCTCATTGAAGTCTAGGCTATCAATAATTCTGAATTTATGATATTGAACTGATTATTTACACAAATATGGAACTCCCAATTGAAAGTTATTGGCTAAATCCCAACTAGGATCGGTTGTGTACGCTGGCATAATAGATTATAAAAAAATGAATAAAATAATATAAATCTGAAAGTAGCTCTGTTAGTCTCTTTTTTACGCCTTAAACACCGCAATTTGAATAATGAAGTTTTGTGTTTGACAGGAATTTGTATTTTATTACTTTTTATATTATGGTGTATATTACCAGTAATTTGATGCAAATAATGGGCTTCAGCAACATCAGCCCATATATGTTCCCACTGCTGGGACACAGGTATATGAGGGTTCGGGCCATAATCCACCACGCTGGCCAAATGCGGGTTGGTAGATGTCACATGTCGTCGAACTTTTGATTCTTGGACATGGCGGTTTCCTCACGATGTTTTCTTTCGCCGTTTTGAGCAGTTGATATTATCCACATGCGCAGATAAATTGAAAAATCAATTTATTTCTGCACGCGCGCCTGAACTCCGACTTGTCAATTGACCGAAGTTCTCACCACTGAGCCACCACTGCTTGTATTATATTGCACCACCATATTGATAGAGTGGAATCAAATCACGAGGAAATTATACAAGAAAAACAAAATTAAACATTGTATTTGAGGAATTACTTGTACACAATAACAATACAAATGGAAATTATCAGTTCTAATGGAGTCTTGATAACATCTCACAGATATCACAAAATTTATGTCTTTCCTCATGATAAATAGGGGGAATTATCTCGGAAGGAGTATCATTGAGAGGTTTTACGATATTCAATAGATTCGTTTTGAATGAAGAAAAGAAGATGAAAGGAAATTTACGTAATTTTTATTTATTATACGTAATTTTTAACTTATGAATATTATGTTAATAAGATGATTGAATGTATTTTTGTAATTTTGCAGTCCCAATTTTGACCAAATAGGGATTGTGAAATCAGTATAGGCATATGGGTTCTTATACGAATTACATTGAAAATAAAGCTTCGTATTTCTCAAGGTGAGCAATTCTAGCGAAAAAATGAATTAGTGAAAAAACACAGTTAAGTGTTATTGAGTTACAACACGCTTTTTTAATCATCGAAGAGTTATGATAGCATAAATCGACGCTGAACACTATTTGTAATTTATAATTTTTACTAGTTTTATTTGAAGTTATATCCAGGCAGAATCATTTGTTATATACTGTTATTTGTTTGAAAATACCTTTAAACAATTCAGACCTTTTTATACTATATGAAATTGTGACACGGTTTGGCAAAAAGATGCTTGAATATCGCCTCGTGATATATACATTTTTTCTATTTTTTAAAAATTTCCTTGTGAAGCATTTCAAAACTAAAAATAACTTTTTTGATATGTAAAGAGCGAAACCACCGACCACGAAACGAACGAAACATAGAGTTTACTAGTTCGGTAATCAGAGGATAATTTAGTTCGCATCTTTTTTATTGGCCGTAAACAAATTTTTGGTTATTTTATTTAGATTTACTTTTAGGTGAAATACGCATCAGTTCTTATTCTAGCAGTATATTTAACCAAGCGGCGATATTATCTTTAAAAATTCACGCGCTTCGGGCCCCATAAATCCAAAGTTTCCGCCCAACCGTACAAAAATATTGACTCACCAAGACTCGAATGTTTCCGTCTCTGATTTTACTGAAGAGGCATGAATGACTTTCGAGTTCTATCGTGTTCCTTGTTTATATAGTCATAGAATTTGAAACTCAATTTTTGAGACAGGACAATCTCTTGAGGGGAAAGTGTTTAATTAATTAAAACCCTTGAAGCGCAAAGTACAAGACTCGTTTTCACAAAGAACGGTAAGGGGTAAGTCAATGAATTTCCCATGAGCACCCTTCTTCATGTTAGAGACGGTTATAATAACTAAATTCCTTTTTCAGAGTTCTCTTCATATCCATGAAATTCTTAGAGATAAGCTTGTAAAAATGTAATGTTAATGGACTATTATGCTTTGATAGCGAATAAAGAACATTCAAACTTTTTATTTAAAAAATACTCGATCATATTTCTAAAATTTCATTGTCTGTAAAAATATTTGCTTCTAATAGAATTGCTTGTAGGTTTTCTTATTTGATTTCTTATATATTCGATTGTACTTGTGATAAAGAGAAAAATAAATCTTTATTTTAAGAATAACATCAGACCAAAACATTGTTGTGCATATATGATACCTGCAAAGATGTTAATTAAGCTTATATTTAAATATTTTTCTTAGTAATTTTAAGTATTAAATATCAGATATGCTTGATATGTCCAGCAGACGTCTGCACAGAAAGATAGCGAATTGTTTACCAGCAACTTTGCGTGACCATCGCAAAATAAACGTCACAACTTGGGAACTTGAATGATAAAGTAGCTGGAGGGAACAAGTCTGAAGTGTGGGCGTGAGTAATATCCAGATGAGTTATGAATGGGTTGTGAAGTTTAATGGCTGTAAGTGTAATAATTTATATTTGATCCCATTAAAAATAGTGGGTATATAAGTAACTCATATTTAGTTTTGCTTATTCCTTTTTATAGAAGTTGGTTGGTGTGTGCGTAATTGTATGTTTGAGGGTGTATGTGTATGCGTGTGTGTGTGAGAGAGTAAGAGATAGTCATAGTTTATTGTGATATAAATACATTTTTAAATGCAAAAACTACCCATTAGTGCATTGGTATTATTTGAGAAACAGGTGCACTGTTACTAGAAAATATTAAATATCACAGTATCTATTATTTAGTTATACATACTACATGTATATTTATTTAGATTATAACCATCCGGAAGTATAACAACAAAATTACACCCAATCGGCTTTCAATCACTCTGCGCGGCAGGTTTCACGTTTCAGTAGTAGTAATGATTAATTGTATAGTTTTCTACATTGTGTGTGTCTATTGGCTATTGTGTTGTTATTAACCGATTTGTCTATGTTCGTCTGTATGTTTTTTTGTGTATTTTTGACTTTTTCGGCACTGTTGGCACCGATTCGTTGATTGGGCAGCCTTTATATACGTTATAATATTTTCAAATTCAATCTTAAACATTTATTTATTCAATTAGACTCTTTAAAAAACACTTTTGAATCGTCATAACGAAGTTTTAACATTAACGACTGGTTCGGAAAACAGTTTCTACAGAGAGCCGGCAAGAAACTTTACTTGTTTTTTTTCAATTATGTCAATTTTTCAAAATATGTATGTATAATAATGGTTATTTTTCGGTTTTGCGTGGTTTTGAAGTCGGCTCAATTTTTTTTCGGCTGTTTAAAAATAATTATATTGTCTTTGTTCTCTCTCATAATAGTTCTTGCTAGCCTTATTTAAGCGGGAATAAAAAAGGTTCCTAGTCTACAGTAACCTATTCTGTAATTCTAATATTTGTTTGATCTACTTTTCCTACCAAGAAATAGTATTTTCAAAATAACATCGAACAAAAAATTTAACCAAGGGAAATCTACATAAGTAATACGGATGACGACTTCTGAAGATTGCGAAGCGAAGTTCAGCTGCTTATTTGGTTTCGTTGGATATGAAAATAGAAGTTAAATATAATATTATTAAACACGTTAAATCTGACGTTTAATGGAATGGTCTGGATATATACGAAAATTTGCCATAACTCTTTACGCTGAGTGCAGACTCAAAAAAACCTACATATTGTCCCCTTTACATTCAAATGAAGCCCGGGGCATTTTTTAACGTGGTTGCAAAATATTGTCACATATCTCTCTGTAAAAATATTGTGCAAATAAATATTTTGTCACCTGATATTGAATTTAGTATGCGTGCTGAATTTAACCTCAAAACGTGACAAATCATAATGTATACTGTATATTGCAGGTGCGTATTATGCGTGTGTTATGATGACAGTTTATTTTTCATTATGGTTGTTTTTGACGCTACGTATCAATTTCAAATATAGTTATTTTAATTTGACTTCAAAAAAAGTAGGTTAACAATACGACGACATTTTTTGTGTTTGTTGACAACTTTTTAATAAACTGATACCTATGATTCTTTTTTTATTTAAAAGCTAGTGCCTCCCGTGTGGTCCCATTGCAATTGGTCTAGTTTTGCCAATTTGAAGGCTGTTTCGTTAAAAATATATAATTATTTTAAAATAATAAAGACAAATGTCTGATTGAAAATCTCAAATTTTATGTTTTATAGACATATTGAGTTTTGCAATTCAAAATTTCGAAACTAATAATTCTTGGTCACCTGAAATAGCCTGTTTTTATTATTTAGTAACCCCAATAAAAGTATTGCTAAGATTCTCAAATGTCTATAAGAATTCGGTATATTTTATTCGCTGCCAGCAATAAACAAGTCGCCAGCCTGTCTATCAATATTAGGAGGAAACGAGAGAAGCCTACAAATTTACGATATCTTTGAGGTACCACAACACTCGAATCATAAGTATTTGATTTAATTATTATTGTTTACCATATTGTACCCACTACTGGATTTGCATTGAAGCATGGGGCGGTTCTAAATTAATTTAAAATTAAATAGATCTTTCTATTCCTATTGGTCGTTGCGTAAATTCTTCATTCGTAAATTTATCTTTTAATTAGAACCGACAGGAATCAGCGCGTCCATCTAACTAAACAAGATTTCAACCATTTAGCCTTATTATGTAAGTGGACTATGTTTGCATAACAATGGTACAATGGATCCTATTAAAATGCCTAGAATATCCAATAAAAAAAAAGATCAATAGGTATCTAAATATTAATGCCCAAAATGAAAATTTAACAGACATAAATAAAGAAGATATGCATCCTTCAGTAGGATGAGAAGATATTTTTTATCTTTTTAACTGAAGCGACAGAGCTTTCTTACTTGAATCGACACCAAAATCGAAAAGGTGTCTTCAATTCTATACGGAATACCTATAACTTAATATTCCACAAGGTGCTGTCTTCAGCGATACTTTCGTAATAAATATTGTCTTGTTCAAGTATTTTGAATACGGATTCAGAGCCATAAATCAAGCCACGCGTAACAAATTTCTGACAGGGTTACCGATATATATTCCTGGAGTTAAATTAACACGTGATACGTATTACTTTATTTATGTTTTATAGAATAAATATACAGTAATCGAACAAGGAAAGGTTTGATAGTTTTAGTATAATATTCGTATAGTTTTCATTTCCTGTTGTTGTAAATAAGTGTTTCTTGTGATTATATAAGTAGCCTATAGTCGGAAAGGTTAAGACCAAGATTATTTTCTCATTTGCTAGATAATATTATAAGACTCCCACAGAAGTATTCGATTTGAAATTTCTGTTTGTGTGCCTATAAAATTACCTTGTTTGATGCTAGATATAAGAACCCAAAAATATTCACAATAAAATGTTATCCTTATATTTAATACTAAGATGTAAATTTTTGATAAAATGAAGTTTGTTTTATAATTGCGTTAGAATATTGAAACGTAGGTATCTAGGTGAAATTTAGCCGTACATAGACTATAGTTTCAAAGAACACCAATTTGATTGTTATAATATTCATGCATTAAATTTTTTAAAAGCTGCAGGGTTAAGATATGTGTAACTGTGCTAGTTACGAGGGCCGAATTTTACATGATAATACGTATTTCTGAAATTCTTTTCGGTACATAAAATTATTCCACGGCTGTGTTATACATACCAACATAACACTGTTTCTCCATTACAAATCTTCATTAGTATAAGGTTAAAAATATAGAACGACTTTGCAAAAAGTAGGTACAAAGATACGAAAGCTGAAGGTATTATCCGGAGGCTTCGAATTCACGTATTAAAGTGAAATTGTACCAAATTTATTTCAGTACGAATTCAGAATAAAAATTCTCAAGAGCGTCACACGTGGGCATAGAGCGGAACACATTGGGAACACACAAACAGTTCTTTCAAACCGCAAAAGGTTTGCTTTTAAGTATAGTACGAATAATATTGATTTGACAAACCCACTCTTTTCATATTGAACTTTGCAGGTATTTCGTCTGTTGAGACAGGATTATCATTTGTGAAAACATCTTGGATATTGTGCTACATTGGAAGATATAAATAAATCACAATTATGATGCGTACGTTTTTATA
>NC_052109.1:5821368-5844136 GCF_012273895.1 Zerene cesonia
ACCTACCAATCCATCGAACACCCCCTTTCCATAGCCCAGTTTTTTCCATACCATTTTTTTCGCAATAGTCCTACATCGACCGCGGATTGCCCAGGGCTGTATCTCTATAGTGCAGTCATGGGCAGGCTGCGGCTGGTATCCCATAACACATTAAATTCTCTAAAGGGCCTCTGCGTGTTGGATCTGTGTCCCCACGTAAGCCTTCCAAAAGACCGGGTGCTTTCCTTCTGGAGATACCCGAGTGTTATGGAGAGATACACATAATAATAATAATTCTTTATTGTACAAAAAGAAAAAATACAGCTCAAGAAGTTGAGGTACAGAAGGCGGTCTTATCGCTATTGAGCGATTTCTACCAGACAATCACAAAGCAAAGGAAAAGCTGCGAAGTAAGAGAGTAGACGTCACATAAAATTATTTATTCTCAAGAATAAATATTGAATTGAAGTTCAAATAAGAAGGTTGGCTTGATTCAATCACATCGTATAATTTATTGACTCACAGACTCTCATCATCTGCACTCGATTAAGAGAAATTGCTTTTTCACTACCATTTTTATAACCGGATCATAAAAAAATCTTTATTGAATACTAGTTTTACTTGCGTCGTCCGTTTTCTTATTGATATTGCGATTAACATCGTGTTTTGATTGAGTAATAGACGTACAAATATCATGATCATCGAAAGGATAACTGTAAGAGTTATTTTAAAATTTCTGGTACAATTAAAATAAAACATATTTGAATGTATTATATAACTTTACCCGTACTGTGGCAATGATAACAGTAAAATAGAAAAGGTATATTAAATATGACATCTAATGCCTTGGCCGCTTTGTACCATGAATTCCCGATATCTAAACTATTTAAAAATCTTTTAAATATAGAAATACTTGCGTATAACGAATGTAAGGAAAGAAATGTGAACAAAAACAATGTTTATAGATCACGCAGCATTTACGGCATAAAATTTCTTCGTCACTGGATTTTAATAAATGAAAGCGAATGGAGCGACGCGTCGCTGATAATGGCTGAAAGCCGACTCAAATTGAGATGCCTCTTTGCATTTACAGTGTTGAAAATGAAAAATCCGGGATACAAACTGAATAAAAAGTTGATAATGATTCGTTCTTCTTTTTTAAATAATTTTGGATCGTGTAAGTCATGAAGAAATTTAATGTAGCCCTTTATTGTTTCGCTACGAATTTATTCGTAAAGCTTGCGATGTTGATAGTTTCTATAAAAGTCAAGATATATATTATTTAGTACTCCGTCATCATTTTGTATCACCTCGTATTTGTATAAATAGCTACCATAGAATCCACCACCCCACAACCAGCTGAATTAAATTGTTCAAGATATTGTGCTTCAAGATATAGGGCTAACTTGTTCTGTTTCTTTCTTTCTTTCTTTCTGTTATCGAGTTGAGATAAACTCTCATGACTTAAATTTAGTAATAAGTACATTAATAACCTTATACGCTAGAATGCAATTTTCCCGATTATTTAATAATTTATATAGCCAAGTACCTAGGTTCTAAGCTGATGTGCCGAAATGCAAAACACGTTTAACCTGATTTACGGCATAAACAGTAACCATATTACATGCCTGGATAAATAGATTAAGGCTTAATTAATTTCGACATACAAAATGCATCAAGTTTTAGCGTATTAGGCAACACAATATTTCAAAGCAAGCTACCATTATGGCAACATATTATATTGTAAACAGAGGAAATATGAAATACCAATTAACTATTGTTGTTTCATCATATAGCAACTCTAAAGTACTCTCTTTATCTAAAGTCTGCAAAGAATGTTGGTGGGTTACCTGAGTAAGTGCTACCACTGGCCAAGAACATAATTTGCAGAGGCCTTATGCCTTTGCATATGGATTGTCGACCTACAAAATATATAGAGTAAGGATTTATGAGAGGAATAAACAAAAGGATTAGGAAGTGTAAGGAAAAGGATGTGGACCTGCAGATCCCACATTCACTATTAGTTGAAGCTGATCTAGTCTGATTGGCGGGAAGCGTCCTCGACTCCATCGAGTCCAGTCCTCGTCATTAAAAAAAATCCTATGTCATTGTCTAGTAAACTAATAAAAAATCCTGTTTGAGATACATTACTAAGGCCGCCAATTGGGTTATATCAGCACTTTAGTTTCTTGTACAAAAAAAGTGTAAAAGAAAAAATGTACATAGTAAGAGATATATGAATTAAAAGACAAGAACTTTTATCTTTTAAATGCTGGTGTCCCTCAAGGCTGTGTGCTATCCCCTACTCTGTTCCTCTTACACATTAACGACATGTTGCAAATATGCAATCTACACTGTTATGCAGACGATAGTACGGGGGATGCCTATTATTCCGGCCACTCTCAAATGCCTAGGGTACATGTCGATGAATGTCGAAACAAACTTGTACAGACTATTGAAACTTCATTAGATCTAGTTTCCGAATGGGGTAGGCTAAATTTAGTCGAGTTCAACCCCAAAAAAACACAAGTTTGCTTGTTTTCCACAAAAAAGTCTCCATTTATTGTTTCACCTCGTTTTCAGAGTATTCCCCTTAATATTTCATTCAGCATTGGAATCTTGGGCGTCTAAATATCGAGTGACGTTCAATTTCGTAATCATCTGGAAGACAAAGCAAAACTAGCTTCGAGAAAGTTGGGTGTACTCAGCAGATCGAGTAAGTATTTCACACCAGCTCATCTACTCCTTTTATATAAGGCACAGGTACGTCCACAACTGGAATACTGCTCTCATCTGTTTGCTGGCGCTCCTCAATACCAACTTCTTCCTTTTGAACGTATTGAACTTCGTGCAATTCGAATAATTGACGATCCCAAAATCTCCGAAAAGCTCGACTCTCTTTCGCTCAGAAGGGACTTGGCATCCCTTTGTGTTTTTTACCGAATGTATTATGGGGAGTGCTCTGGCGAACTTTTTGGTCTAATCCCACCCGCGCAATTCCACTATCGCACATCCCGCCAAAAAAATATGTTCCATCCCTACCACCTTGATTGCTGGCGGAGCTCCACCGTGCGATTCACGCGTAACTTTCTCCCACGTACTGTCAAATTTTGGAACAGTCTACCATCAGCGGTTTTTCCGAATTCCTATAACATGCAGTCTTTTAAGAAGAGAACTTACGTGCACCTGAAAAGCTTATTATAAAGCAAGGCATCTTTTCCTTATTTTAGATACCAAAACAACCCCCCAATCCTTATTTGAGGACAGCAACACAGTCATTTCCTTGCGAAGTAGGTGTCTATGGGCGGCGTGTTTCGTTTTTCACCAGGCGACGCGTCTGCTCGTTGCTAGCCTATACCATAAAAAAAAAAATCTATAAAATGACCAGCGCAGAAATTTGTTTCACTACTCGACGTCTTTCCAAAATATTCAGTTGAGATTTTATTTAAGACTCAAGGACGTGTTAATTAAAATTCATATTTATTTAAATTTTATCACATCTAACAGCATATTATAAAACTCTTGACATAATTTAGCGGAGCACTAATGAGACACGCTAATGAGAAGGGATGACATACTTGTAAGTAAATTAATACAGACGAGTATTCCGTCACTTTTCAGTGCGTTACACATATAATGCGAAGAGTCGTATAAACTCGAATGGAATTTTTAAATATGCTCCATATCTTTATGTGGTTGTGTTTCTGTGTTGCTAAGAAAAACATCGTTGATGAAACTTTCATTTCGTACTCATACAATATGGTTTATTCTGTTTACTGAAGAAACTTAATTGGAGACTGGAGATCGTTCCACATGTCCACATAAAATCTTAATATATTTAAATCCTTTAACGATAAATCACAATTTAATTGAATAGCTCAATAATGTTCTTGCTAAAGCGCTTTTTAAGACGTTAAGTTTGAATTTTTATATGTCATAACTAGTAAGTAACATAGTTAGCTAACGGCTAACTTTCGACTTAAATAAAAATGTATACACAAGACATTACAAAAAATTATATACAACTTCCAATTTCATCATTTAACCTTTCATCTTTACCCATAAATAAATTAGGATAGCTTATTATAATAGATTATACTAAAACACCATAAATAACAATGTTCCCTCCAACAAAAATGCAAAAACAAAATACTGCGTCGACATTGACTTCTTTATAGACTCTTGTAAAGACATGGTGTATATCGTCGTGTAATTTATTTGATTTTCTTGCGAAATATGCGTTGAATAATCGCATATTATGATTTACGCGATGGCTGGTCGCCAAAACTGAGCATCGCGTTTGATCCGGCGTGAATCTTGAGATAAGCTGTGTTTAGCATTTTGTTTATATTTCAAACTCGAGTTCCAGCGTTTACTCTGCTAGATTTATCTTAAAAGCGCTTTTAGATCGTCACAATATCATGTTTATTATGTTTAATATAGTTCTCTTTATTCGTGTTTCGTTCATTCATTTGCCCAATCTGTATCTTATACAGGTTGATATATTTTTGATGCAGTATTCTGTTATTAAGCGGACTGAGATTTTCTTATTATATAATTATGACGGTGAAATAATTAAGGGGATTAAATTTTTTCAATAGAGTGCTAAAATTTTATTAGTGTGTATGACACACAGACACCAGAATAAGCAACCTGAGCCACACGTTTGCAATTTGTTGAAATTTTATTTGTTCTCAACATATTGTTTTTGGTCCACGTGCTTTCCTACAGTCTTGTTAACCCAATACTTAAGTCTGAAGCAATAAAGGAATTTTCTTACTTTGTATCCTTTGTTTCGTGAGCAAATAAAAATACGAACCCGCAGAAGACCGTACAGACTGTAATTTTGGTATTGATGTATTTTTCGAATTGCAATTTCAACGATAGCAACTTAAAAGGAATGTATTTATGAATTTATTTTTATCATATACATAATATTTGTCAAGGTATTACGGTTATAAATTACTCTTAATGCTAGTTCATTTCATAGTTTTATTCCATGAAATCAGAATTTGGATTGTCAATCCATATTTTAAATTTCAATAATTAAATATTAACTAAACAAAAAGCTACGAATCGATCGGTTCATTAAGAAACAACTAAATTAAGTTGGGAGGGGACGAGATGAAAAATCTTTTAGCGTTGATTTAAAAAGTATTGGCGTTTAAAGCCGCCATTCACAACGAGATAAATCGAGGGCTACAGAGTGCGGTGGTGAATGGGTTTCAGGTTTTGTATATAGAACCATTTGAATAGGCTTTCAAATCTACCTCTTTAGTGGCAAAGGTTAAAATTACATTGAAACGGTGTGCAGAAAATTAAGAAGAAAATAACAGTAAAAGTTTATGTTGCGCGGTACTAATGATTCTGAATATGTGGTTCTTTTTACGATTATCTATTTGTTTATCAGTTTGTAAGTGTTTTATACGATTTCATCACCAAAATTTAAATAAGTAAGTATATACTTAAACACAAATGTTAATGGTTGTTGTGTAGGTATTTTCGACGTTTGTTTGTGTATTAGTCATTGAAAAATGTTCATATCAGTGCCTTAAAAATATAATGACCACATGGATTCATCATTGGTACATTTATTTATGAGCAACACAACAAAATCGGATTCGGAGGGAGAAACTACAATGACACAGTTTCAGACGCGTAGTAGCTATTAAAACATAATAACAATAGTAAATAAATTATCTGTGATATAATTGAGTTGGAAAGATAACAATGTACAACTCTACAGACAGCCTTGCTATCTAAGGTAAAAGAGGCAGGTTCGTCTCCCGCCTCTTGATTTTTTTTCAAACTTTTATGAATACCTGTTAATGCTGGAAAATGATAAATCATGTTTGTCTTGCTTAATTTCCAAACCGTATTTCAATCTGGATAACCTTGTGCTGTGTAAATGAATCCTTATTGATTTATTCCCTTAATCATTTATAATACTTTAACAGAATACAGTTAATTGTGCGTACAGCCTAAACATTCCCTACGGTAAAATCAAATACAGTCCTAAAACGTGACTACAAATACCTCTACATCCGGCCTCTAAAGCAAGAATCACAGCAGAGTCCATAATCAATTTTCTAGTACACCATACCTTCGTGAAAACCTCTTCAATCGATCACAGGACATCCCACTCCAATATTCACAAAGCAAACTCGAGCGCTTAGCTTGTTTTGCGTCAGTGAAATTCTTGTTTTAACACAATTTCCTTATTTCCTTGTGAAATTTTACCTTTTGAAGTGTATCGATGTATTGAGACATCTCGGAAAGTATGTAAATTGACTCCATATATTGTACTTTCTATGAACATTAAATTTATCGTTGTGTAAAGACAAAATGTTGTTTATTGGCGAATAAAATATCTAAAACATCAAATTTCCCATTTACCATCCGTTTTGCCCTTTGTCCATTTCATTCGTTAGATTAGGGTGGACTTTTTTGACATGAAATCATTAAATTTGAACATTTCAACAGGAGTCGAGAACGCTTTTTATTGTAACCTTGGTTGTGCAGTCTGAGATTCTTTAAAACCTATAAGCTTTTATTTTATGCTATTTGTATTTAACATTGTATAAATACTTTCTTTTAACATACGTGTGAGGATGTACACCGGAATGTAGTTTTGTAACATTCACAGCCGCTCTTCGCAACAGAATAAGAAACAAAAACGCAGAAGTTTGGACAATGTCCAGCGACGCCGGTATTGATTACACACTTACTTTCTATACAATATTGTACGTGATAAAGAAATATATGTTAAGCTTGTTCTAGTTTAATCATCATTCTTATGTTTATTCTGTGTGTATTGGTGTGTGTTGTTATATTGTTTATTGTGTTTTTTGTCTCCTTGTAAGTGCCCTTTTAAATGCAAATGCTAATTAAGATTAAGTTTGATATAAATATACTCCGGTCCGCCCAGGCTTCGCCCGTGCTACATAGCCTATAGTCTTCCTCAATAAATGGGCTATCTAACACTGAAAGAATTTTTCAAATCGGACCAGTATTTCATGAGATTAGTGGGTTCAAATAAACAAACAAACTCTTCAGATTTATAATATTAGTAATGATATGGTTTGGACTAACATACATTTGTGAAGGTTCTAGCATACCATGTATAGCCTTTTGTCAACAAAGCCTATAGAGTGATTAGGTACCTCCTAAGCCCGCTTCAGCTTTGATCCCATCTTCGATTACCAGCAGGCGAGATTATAGTCAAACACTTCCCTATAGTTCATAAAATAAAATTATATTAGTTTACAGAAGCTAAGATTAGTGAATGTGTAGACATACCTAGTATTTCCGTTGAAGGATATTATTTATCCTTAAATTTGTGGACACAAAACAGTGTGAATCAAACGAAACCTAAAAATATAAGAAAAAAATTACTATAATCCTGTGTATATTTTGTTTGTATTGTAATTTGTTACAGATAAATCACATTTGAAACGACTATGACGATTGCTTATTTATTCTGAAATTTATCTTCTCAGTTATACTCTGATAAAACTTACTATTAAGAATGCTTTCTGTTACATGCAACTCATAAACAACTCCTATTTAAATCCTTTGTTACAGCCAGTGAAATCCTCTTAAAGTCCATTTCAAGAAGTGCATAGCTGGCTCTCACATTGTACACTAAGATGAAAATTGTGGGCTTAGTTCAAATATGTTCTTTCTTTTCTATATTTAAAATAATAACAAATTTTAACCGACTATTATTATTAGGTATTTTTGTATGTATGTTACCTATTAACTTTTTACTGCGTGAACCGTTTTGATTCAATTTGGTTCAATATGATGGTTTATTCAATAAGATTCAAAATATGTTACTTGCCATATTATAATCTTATTGAAATTTTGTCTAGTTCTAACAATTTGAAGGTAGTTTACGTTTTTGATAAAATTAATGATTAAACGTGATTTATATAAAATTTTAATTTATTGTTATTTTTTAATTTAACGTCACGAAATAATTTAAGATTAAGATAAATAGAAAGAGATCGAATTAAATTAATATCATTTTGCAAAAGAAACACCTGCGACGGTAAAAGAAATTACCATTAGGAGGAATTAACAGAAGGATGAAAAGCTCCAAGCATTTTTAATCAAAATTTTAACTAATTTCTACCGAGTTCCATTCGTTCCTCAGATCAAATCGCATCTAATCGAAAGAGAGAACTCTGCTTAAACGAACCAAAACAAAATTTATTTTATAAGGAAACGACTGTCGATGTTTTTATGGAGTAATTTATTTCACATCATTCATCATAATCTCGAAAGTCAGTATTGACAAGAAACTGTTCTATGTATTGAACATTTTATTCCAAATCAAACGAATTATACGGTTCCCTGAATATCTTCGAAGCCTGTCATCTTCACTTCGATTCACGAGTTATCACCTTCACGCTAAATTTAACCAGTCACGTAGTAAGTTAAACATATAAGTGTGCATTAGAAATAACAAAATCCACTTTTCCTTGTTGAAATGTTATTTTAATATTCAACAAAGGGATAGGTCATAAATAGAAATGTGAAATGTTTGATATTTTATGCTTTTACACAATATATTACTTGTATGAGAAACAATAATCAGGGACTATTTCCTTTCTCATCCCTTCTATCTGTTTTGTGACTAAGTAAAATAACAGTAAACATTTTTTTATTTCATGTTATCGTCGGCAATGAAACTGGTGGGTCTACTGATGGTAAACGATAATTTTGTGAGGTTGATTGCATACCTCTACAAATGGTTTGCCGACTATAAATTGAAAAGGGATTAAAAAAGCATTGATGTGAGGAATAAAGTACTGGTAAGGCTAAGGAAAAGGATACGGGCCTCCGGTGCTGTATGACATGTAAATTTTTTTAATATTGTTTTAGATTACCCATCACAATGGATCTTACCATGAGAAGAAGATGTTTTGCTGTGGGAAAAAACAACAAGTGTCACTCTAGCATCCAGTCACTAAAATCATATCATGAAGTCGCTCTGTTGCGACGTGAAAAACAAAAAACAAATAAACTTTCTCATTTGTAATACTAGCTGCGTCCGCGGTTTCATCCGCGTAAGTCCGTATCCCGTAGGAATATCGGGATAAAAAGCCTATATGTTATTCCAGCTGTCCAGCTGTCTACGTACCAAATTTCATTGCAATCGGTTCACACACACACATCCTTACAAACTTTCGCATTTATAATATTAGTAGGATTAGTAAGGATGGACTACTTAGCAACATCTTAGAACACAACTGTTTGTGTTATGTTTAAGTTCTCTAGAGACTCATTTAATTAGTGATCGATCATGAATCGATACACTCCATTAACAAGCTAGTTAGATATTGTTATTATACTATTACTAGCTTGTATATCTATGTATATAGATAACTAGCTTCTGCCCGATTCTTCAAACGCGTCAATTCAGAGTAGTTTAATAAATGTTATTATACATATAAACTTTCCTCTTGAGTCACTCTATCTATTAAAAAAAACCCCATCAAAATTTAGTGATTATACGAAGTTAGTAAGTCACCGCTTACTACTTGCCACTAACTGGTTACTATTTTAAATCTTCGGTCATTTGAGTTAATTAGAAACGTAATGTTAATTTATCAATTTTAAACATAGAACAGACAAAATGAACTGAACCAATTTTGTGGGGCTCAAGGCATTTAATACGTAGGATATTGCGGCTCTTAGTAAACAAAGTAAGGAGAGGTACGTTATGGAATTCAATATAGGAGTGATGAAACATTTTAACCCATTAATATTGATTATTTACTTATTTACTTTCCGTCAAGTCCCGTGTGGTATGGGGCAGATGATGTACATCTGTTTCACTGATCGATTTTCTTTACGGACAAGTAGGTGATCAACCTTCTGTGTCCTGTCAGACCGAGACATTTCTTTTGTGCGACTCCACCGGGAATTGAACCCAGGACCCCTCGGTTCTACGCTCACGCGTTAACCACTGCACCAAGGAGGCGGTCCTTTTTTTATGAAATTAAGTTCAATGTGCAGATCTATTTGAACGTATCTATATTGCATAAGTATCCTATTAACATTTTACCCCTGAAATTTAATAAACCCGGGATATAGCCTTAAACTGAAATACGGGTTATATTACATAGGAGGCACGTCATATTACGTACGTTGCCTCGGTCCCCAACTGGTGGAGCATTATTTTTACATTTACAATATTTTTTAAATGAAATCAGATTTTAATTAGTAAGTAATAACTTTTGTATGTGTTCATGAAAATAAGGTATATAGTGTATTATAGTAATATATGTTAATTTTGTTTTATACTATAACAATAGTCTTCGTAGAAAATGCGATGACTTATTTATTTTTATTTTTATTTTACTGTAACTAGTGTTAACTATATTAAAATTTAGTTTTGTTTATTTGAAGACACATATACCTGAAATCCTCTTTCCTCTAGTGGGATATTGTAAGACATTTTTACATTACATAATATGTATATTAAAACTTTTTATTAAATAATGTTTATATACACTGCAGGGTGATTATACAGCGTATTGTCAGATCAATTTAATTAGCCTCTGCTGTTTATAAAGCTAAGTCATTAATCCCATTAATAATTTCCTAAAACGATACAATTAAAAGTAAATCGAAAAATCTCGTCCGTAAAACTTTTTCGTAGAGTATTTTAATTATAAATAAACGTTAAAAAATAATTTAAAAATACAGAAACTCAAAAGCATGATTAGCGAATGTTAAATTCATTGAAAAGCGCTCTTTTAGCGTTTACACGATACAAAGGTCGGTAGCGTTAGCGAAACAGCAAAGTATCCGCTGTGAAGCGATAAATTGATAAAGTTTTGTGGCGCTTTGTTGAATAAATCCATTGTTTTTGGTCAAGGAACACTAATACAAATTCCCAAGCTATGAAATTTAAATTATTTCATTCTCGTTATTGAAATTGGAATGTTATTCAAACCAATTTCGTGCGAAATAACAGAAGTGGCATTTGGCGCATGCGATAATTTACAAATGGTTGTGTAATTTCGTCTGAATTTTTACATATTGATTTTTTATATGTTTTTCATAATAATTCGTATTTGGTTTATAGTGTTCTTTTTAATTGTCCTTTAATCGTGTTTTTTAATTACCTACCTACTACTGCAAACAAATTACATTTGTTTTATGAAACATTTGATCACGTTGTTCTGTGTACGTTTGAACTGTCAAATACGTAAAGATACGTAAAAAAGATATAAGAAAGAGATTTTAATTTTCTTTTATAAGATCTATATATTGACAACACATCAAAAATTAATAACCGAAATCGGTTCATCAGTTCAGGCGTGATGCTTTGACCAAAGGAATTGGGGATTAATTTTTGTATAAAGCGATTTATATGGATAAGATTGAAAATGTAAGTTTAAAATATGTGTTACTTATTCCGTTAGCTGGCAGATCTGTATCTTTTTAAATTATTGAAGAGTTCTAGTCTCTATGGACTACACACATCTTCTATTCGCGAGTGATTTTATACCGTTACAAAGTTAATATGAAAGAGGATAAAAAAGTCAGTGTTATTTTTGATACGTATTATATTGTATGAAATCATTATAAAAGATGTATATAAATCAAAATTTAATTAGAAAAAATAACTCATTAAAGCATTATTTATTTAATTCTCGTGGTCAATGGAAGTATATTTTTATTTAATGGCAAATCTTTATACGAAAATTTTAGTAAGTGAAAATCTTTGTAGGTGGATGTAACTGAGGCTTAGCGGGCTCTGTCCACAAAGGAAGGAATGTTCGAGCTTTGCGCGCCCGGGCAAAAATGTTTCCAGCTGAGAAATTTACCCTGACCAATCCTTTGTGCAAAAACTTAAACATTTACCTGATCTAAAAGAAATTCCAGCAGAAACATCGTGCACATGTTCCATTATTGTAACGGCTCTAGAGCGATATTCCGACACCTAATATGTGAAGTATTAACTGTGTTTCAACTCCGGGTGAATTCGCGTGCACACATAAGTATGCGAAATAATTATAATGTAGCTTAAATGCTTATAATACAGTAGGAAGTAAGATATATCACATTGTATGTTTAAATTTTTTCTATCACACTAATATTATAAATGTGAGAGTTTTTAGTTCGAATGTTTGTCCGTCAATCACGCTGAAACTACTCAATGAATTTTAATGAAATTTTGTTTAAAGATAGGGTATAAGCTGACTGGGGTGATAGGATACTTTTTATCGATTAAATGCTCCCTTGGGAAAACCCGAATCTTGATATCCGGGCGGAACCGGGTCGATTGTCTACTGTTACATAAATTAACAGTCAAAAACTGATAAAGAAATATATTATAGGGTATGCAACATGCAAATGTATCAACAAAGCGATTTATAAATATTAAATGAAAATAAGCTAAAAATTTCCGTATTTCCTACCTAACCCTGCCACATACTTCGTCAAAAATGTCCAAATAAACATAACATTAAAACTAGACTGGCCCAGAACAGACTTGCGTTGTGTGCCAAAAGTCTTAAAAACCGTATTGTTTCATGACAATACTCCAGGACATATCAGTTTTATACAAATGTTACTCCGAAATGTGGTGTGTTCGTTACCCGTGTCGCATTCCTTCACGAAGACAACTCGATTACAGCCAGACTACGCTCGAGTGATGTTGACAAGTCACTAATTTAGGTTACGATTCTGCTACGCCAAGTTGCTTCATAGATTGTTCTGTTTGGAACATTCGAGAACCTCAATTATACTTGAGAAAGAAATAGGAAAATGCTAGTCGAAAAGTGACGCTTTCATTTTTGTTATTAGCTAGTAAATATAAGATGTATAGTACATAAACTCAACATGTTTTGGATAAAACATAAGAAAATCGATGCAAAAATAAAATTTAACAAAAAAAATAAATAACCTAAGACGAAAATTATCGTTTAAAAGCTTCAAACATGATGCGGGTAATCCAAAATCCAATTGAGGAAAAAACCTGGGTAGTAACCACAATCTAGTGTGACCGGTGAAAGCCAAAGTTCAGTAAAATGCTAATACTGAAAGGTCCAAACGAAAATAGCTCTTAATCGCGTTCAAATGAAGCAATAAATTCCCGTATAGTTTCAATAAAGTCCTACACGATTTTTTAATTTAAACGTTTTTTAGTTAAATGAATCTGTCGATTCCATTTTTCATTCAATTTAAAATAGGAAAAATATTGTACAATACAATGTATGCATAATTTAGAGTTTCACTTTTTTGCAGAATATTTAATTAAAATATTAAAGTTGCTTGGCATTAGTTTTGATCTACTGGTAATAACTTTTTTTATAATTCTCTTAATTTGTATCGTTTTGTGTAAACATAAACAATGTTTTCTATATACCTAACCTTTTTTCTTTTTTCTGTAGCTCTAAATTGAGGAAAAAAATGTATTCCCCGAGTATTAAAAGTTAATCAGATTTTTTTAAGTTTGTCTGGGGCAATATGAATTGCAGCCCTATTTTTTAAAGTGTCATGAACCGATTAGGGCTCTGGTTTAGAATATGAGACCTTCTTTATATATGTCTAGCTTTCCACCCTCGGTTGCGTCCGTAAAAGAGACAGTACCAGCATTTCCCGTTTCTATTCCTTACGAATTTGCTGGATAAAACTTTCCAATGTCCTTTCCTTTCAAACTATCTCGATCATACCATACTTTCCGAATGTATCCAGATTTCAATATCATTTTAATAACGCATGCCTGCAAAAATAAAGAATAGCAAAAAAAAAAAACAAAATTAGCCCGTAGCTTGGGTACAAGAATGTTAAAATCCAAAATAAACAAACACTATAATGAGCGAGGAAGCTCATTACATTACATCCGCACATACACACTCGCAGTCGAAACAGCTATTCTAGAACTTTCGAGAATGTTCTGCTTGCAAACTACTCAATTTTAATGAGTGAACGTGCATTGTTCAGGATTCGTTAATAAGTTTATATTGTTTGATGACATTGTATAAGGTCGCAAGCATTTTTACCTATATTAGGATATTATAATCATACCTTATACTAAAACTGTGCGTTGGCAAGTACCAAATTTATTTTAAAATACCCTCACACTTATTTTACATTGTTTTAAATAAATAGAAATAATAGACCCTTTCATAAATCTTTGGATTTTATTAATATTACTGTACATGTAACAGGTATAAAAAACCGCTGCAAAAATGTAAAAAACGTAACATATTTGCATGCTGGTAAATAATGCTTGAACCTTACTCGCTCCAATTTCAATTATTCAGAGTCTCGCAAAACCACACGCTCGAATTTTTAACCGTTAAATATGTCAAAATGTTCATTCACTCTGCTGGAATGGGGTATTTTGCAAAACAGCCTAAACACACAGGTGAATTTATTATTATTTTACGCCGTAACTAGTACACAAAACGTTTTACCAATACAGTTGTACAAATGAATGAAATTTAGACGTCGTTTCAACAAAAAGGCAATAAATTCAAGTGAAACGGAATTTAGGAAAATAAAAAAAATATTGTATTCATTCTTTAGTGTTGTAATAATATTGTATTCATCTTTTATTGTGTTATTTGTTTTATAGTATATAGTATATAGAAGAAAGTTCTTTCTTTCTTTTCTACAAAAAGTTCGCAGGTCCCAACACCTTAAAATAGTTTATAATAATAATGAATTGTTTTTTAACATATTATACTCTATTTAATGTTTTTATTATCTATGGCACCGTTGACTTACTACTTTTCAAGCCCATAATTTTTTGTGTTATAACTACGTAATTATTTTAAAACGGATAAATAACAATTCGATGTAAAATGCCAACACATTCGATTCTTAATTGGGTGGGATTGAGTTGCATCTATAATTAATACAATAAGCGTATACTGTTGCGAATTAAGCTGATGACACCAAATTGAGTCACGGATATGCCAAGAAATATTTAATGATAGCATTTAAATAGCAATATATAATGTTTTCACATTTTTTTTGTTTACATAATGTCCTTTTAAATTAAACATTTTGTCCTTACTTCTTTATATTAAAATTGATGATGTTACAAGCATAGGACATTATTTTCATTTAATAATAAATTTGGTGGTATGAGTAAAAATCACGCAGTAATCGATGTATAAGCCCAAAAATCAGTAATTGAAAACTTTCTGTTATTTTTGGGTACTTACGTCTGTTAAGAAATTGATCGATTAATTATTTTTATCCACACTTATAAGTAAAATATTCTTAATACTATTTCTGAAGTTGATTAAAAAGTGGAGTAATCAATTAATATTCATATATTATAAAATCTGGTTTTACTTTTGACGTGACAACGTCTTAAATTAGGTTGCGGCTCGGAGTCACTCATGAAAAAGTGTAACGCCCGGTAACGTTACGATGAGTCACCGAACTATGATCGGTCCGCCGCGCGCGCAGCACTAGAGAATTAGGCGCATTGAATCGGCGCGTGCTTGTGTCTCTGTATCTGTCTTTTTAGTAAACAAAATATATTTTCTATAGTTAAAATTTGTGCAATTCTTATTTTCATTCAATTCCTTGTTCCTATTGTGCAATTTAATAATATTCATATCAATAAATATTCTACCGAGAAAAAGACGTTGTCACGTAAAATCTTCGCCCGTAAAACCGACTTTACAGGCAACCATTTTTTCTGTAACGAATAGTTAATTCTGTAAGAAAAATCTTCCAGAGCTTAGAAAATAAGAAAAGCACAACCGAACTAAGCTCTACAATACGCTTTTAATTATGATAAAAGCGAGCATATTCATTAATTTTTAAATATAGCACAAAGTAAATTAAACGAAGCCAATAAACAATACTCATCTACATTAAATATGGTAGATTATACATACTTCATTGTCTCTGTAATGAGGGTACTCAACATTTGTGTAAGGACAATCAGAGAGCACGTAACAGAAGTAAATCGGATTAAATTCCACTTTCGTCTTGTCAATTTAACTCCAGAACTCGGCTAATTCAGACGGCGCTCTGAAAGAGATATCTGTATTTGAAGACCGTTCACCTTTACGAAACTTTATACTTATGAAGAAACTTGATTATTTTAAATGTACTAGAGTATATGGATAGGTATTATGCGCTACGGGAACGCGCAGAGAAAAAAAAGGACCAGCAGAAAACATTTTGAAGGTGAATAAATGATGGATTAATTATACAAGTCACGATGTTATAATACGTTTTAACTGTTAGGATTAAGTGCTAGTTGGTAGATGATATATGAAATTACTGTATGCTTAGTTCTAAAATATTCTGGTTTCATTAAGATTGTCCTACTATCGCACAATCTGACAAGCTAACCAACCCATTACCAGTTATAGACAAACAGGAAATTTATTTTGTTTGTACGTTAGTTCAGGTTAGCGCTTTCCACATTTGATTAAAATGCCTTTAATCATAGAGCAGCACCCCTCGACGACTGAAAAAAGAATTTCTAGTATAAGTTTTGTTATATTTACTATTCATACTAAAGTATTCAATATTGAACATCTGCTTTACATATAAAAGAGAATTCGGAATAGTTAGGAAAATATTCTACTAGTCACAAATTCAATATTTATGCTTTTATTTGCATAAAGCGTGGATTGAACAGTACTGTTCAAAATTGTCTCCGTGTCTCTGACAGTCGTTTCTGTCAGGATTTTGAGAAAGATGCGGAACCTTTGCAATCGCACGTTTGCTGCCACGCTGTTGTCGCTTGAAATATTCTATTATTTCGTAAATAATTTTTCCGTATTTCTTTCAGAATACTCTATCATAATTATTTTGTAAACTACCCACGTACTTTAGGACGAAAATATAGACTACAATGTCAGCAATTTATCTCTGAAATGAAGGTTTATGTCACCGTCAGTCACCGTTAGCTACAGTGTAACATTTAGAATAATATATCATTTTAAATAGATTTCATATTCAACAAATAACATTTACAACATTAACAATAGACAACAATGACAATTCAACATCTTTCAATATCAACATATCTATAACTACACGCCCTATACTGCGCCTATACTGACGCTGATGTTCCGAAACCGTAGTTTTTGTATTTAAATTAAATTTAATTGTTTTTTTTATCTAAAACTATAAAATGAACTTTGAAACTTAACCGCCATCGAATTGTCACAACTAAACCTTATTTAAATAGGTCCACACGGCAAGTAACACATATTCCTTGCCTTAACAAAAAACGTTAAAAATAGCCGAAGTGGTCGAGTCACTCTCGCGTTTTAAGCTTAGCAACATATTTGACGATATCGTTGTCTTATTTGTGTTTAATATAAAAATAAAAAACTGCTTTATATATACAATAATATACTATATATACAATAATATAGTTTGTTATTTATATTAAAGGCAGATTATGAAATAAGGAACGCCACATCATTGACTAATTAATTTTTTCAATATAAATTTAAAATTTTCGTTAAACACTTCATCATTTCAATTCTATATAGATGTTATATCTCAGAAACGTTGAAAGTTAGAGGTGTAAAGTGGTAAAAATTGCTGAATGTTCAATATTTTAACGAATTTTAACTCACAAATTCGCGGCGATTATCAGGTAAATGATGGCGTTTTCATTCAAGACCACAGATAAGAAGAAAAGGTTTAAAGAAATTCTATCGTAATATCGCTTAAAATTATGTTCTTTATTATTCAAAACTTTGGAAGATAGGTAGAAAATTTATTGTTTTTTCAGAGAGAGGAAAAGGAATTGAAGATTTATATATACAAACTTGCTTTTCGCATACTTAACGGAAAACATAGACAGTATTCTATTCTATATTTATGTCTTTACTCAGGTCTTATCATAAATATCTTTTACCGAATTTCTTCCCAATCGATTCAGTGGCTTAGGCGTGAGATAGAAAGTAAATATTTTACAATCACTTTGTACTAAATATTCCTCAATACCCTTACCAATAGATATTAAACTATATAAAGTATATAAAAAGAAACACGTCATGTCAAGGGGAGCTAACACTTGAATTTTGGTCCTTTTAATAAAAATATTGGATAGAACACAAAACAGCGACGACAGTACTTGAAAAGAACTCGCAGTAATACCAGTTACATAATACAATAGAATTTTAAAGCGACTTGACAGTTTCTCTTCTAGAGCTAAAATACCTCTAGACTACACTGGAATATTCGACAGGAAGCCTTGTTTGAGATTAAAACAGTCTTCGCTATAAGGGTGGCTGTTCATTAAATATTTAACAGTGTCTCGATTGTCTTCCAACATTATAAACTGTCTCAAACATCCCGAGATTGAGATTGAGATAATCAGGGAAATGTCCCATCCGATTTATATAAACGGCGGGCTAAAATCCACTTCACAAAATTAACATGGACTTAAATACAAGCCAATGAAGTTCTAAATTGAGAATATAGATTTCTTTTAAGACAAATGATAAAATATGTATTGATCAAGTTCATTATGTAACATAATATAATTACCACTCGTTAAGGGAAAAAATAAATAGATTCGCAGACGAACAGTGATTTCCATCTCATTTATTATTTATCACATCGCGCCTGTCTTGCTATTGTGGCGGATCACGAGCCGTGACTGAAATAAACGAGGCTTATTTTTACATACTTGTACATGATTTTGGAACATTTATCCTTTTCTAGCTCTCGAATAATATAACGGTACTTTTGTTCGAATGAATTTAACGAAATCGTAGGAAATGGAGCAGACAAGGAGCATTTGTTCGACTGCAGGATTAATATTGATGAGTGATTGAGGCTATGAGATAATTTTATTCAGTTCTCTTTGACTTTTTATATTAATGATTTTTTTTACTTTTATTACGTATCTTTTCATATAAGGATCAGTAAAGTAGATCACTTTTCATTGCATCAACCAACATCAAATAAAGCAAGAGGTTCTCAATTAAATTGTTTTTTGTGTGAACGAAGCTGAATCTGTGTAGTCCTATTTATATTTATTTTTATTTATTTTTTATTTTATTATTAGTACAGAAAATAAAACACTTTTTGCAAAATATTTTGCGCTGTGAAACCTTATGAGGTTTGTAACAAATATAGTATGGTCTAGTTATGTTAATTTATGAAAAATTCGTTTTATAAGATAAATAAATAAGATATAAAATTGGATAAGTATTTTGATATAAATAAATATCTTGGTCACAAGATAATACCATATTATTATTAACATTTTCATCAACGCTACGTACTTTAACAATCCAGGTTAGCTCATAAAACGCTAGGTATGTGTGAGTTTTGTAGTGACAATAAATACAATATAGAAAGAAAGAAAGAAAGAAAGAAGAAAAGAAAGATCAATTTATTTTAACACACACAAACACACATACATACATAAAAAAAAAAAAAATGACGTTTAATCACTGGAATGACAGCCGAAGCATCAAGCTTACTGTACTTTCAGTCAACTAAATTAATAAACCCATGATAATGGATAACCGTCAGCACTGACAGATTACGAAATAATATATTGTGATTTGGCATCGTGTTATTTTTACCCAACTGTGAAAGGAGCAGAGGTTATGTTTTTGAAGTGTATGTATGTACTAAAAATTAACTTTCGGTTCACGTCAATTCCGTGCCGTACCATAAATTTATGGGAAGAAGTAACGATAGAAAATGTTTCAACACCGTTATTTTATGTTTATGAAAATCTTAATAATTTGATTTACCGTTATGGCAAAATGCACTGGAAATATTTCATTAAGCATGTTTTCAAATTGATTACAAAACCTAATTATAAAAGACATCACTATATACTCATAAAGCTTCAGAAATATTAAACCACCACTCACCAGCTCGACTCACCGAACGAAATACGAAAAGTTCATTTCCTTACACACATAAATAATGCTTAAAAAGCCCTTCCAAGTTCCCTAAGAGTTCGGCGTTACTGCACTTAATGTTTGACGAAATTATGATAAATGATTCGGTGTTTGCTTGAATTGATAATAAAAGAGAAAAATATGAAATGTATTGTGATTTATATGAAAGATTCGAAATAATATTTTATATTATTTGTGATTTCATAATCATAACCCTTAGCTATTGGTTTTAATTGAAACATTTCTGTGATTTGAAATGAAATGAAAATTAATGGAATGAAAATTTCCATTGCAAATATGAACAAAATTTGAAGAATAAAAAGATTTGATAGCCAAATACCGGTTTCCGATATTTTTATTTAGCTTTCTTAGCCATACGGAGGAGTTTGATAGGGCTCTAGTCAATCGGGTTCTACAATGAGTAATAATCCGATTAAAATTACCCTATACTTGTGTAATACAGCCTCACTGATATATTATTCATATCATTTAACTTTTTTGGCAAAATTCTTATAAGTATTGACCCTATCCAATTTGTAAGTGCTTTAAAAGCGGCATAAGTTAATAAAAATTAAGAAAAGTCTAAATATATATAATATATATTTAGATGATTTTAGATTTATTTATAAATCTATAAGATAAATCTAAAATCATCGTTCAAATTACTTGAATAAAATATAAAATTCAATAATTCAAATAAAAGTATGGAAAACTATTGAAATTTAATCACTGAGGCGCTTTAACATTTTAATCAATGTATAAAGTAATGCTTTTGTTTCTTTTCTTTAGTTCGAATGAATTCATATTGAGTGGAACAAAAAACAATGCCGATAAATATTTAATCTGGCGACGACACAAAACTGTTCTTGAAATATAAAAGATAGAGAAAATTATTCAAAGAATACAAAGTTAACTCGAATAAAAACCCAACGATTAATTTGAACACTGGAATTTAATTTGGCTTTACATAATTTATTTCCAAGAACGAAAAAGTAGCAAGTTAAAAGCTTTGACGTTAATAATTAGAAGTGAGAGACAGGCTTTATTATTCGAACTATTAAATATATTATATAGCAACAGCTGTAATAAATTTAGGGCTATTGTTTCATCCTTAACAGACTCTTAAATCGATGCTTTTTATTAAGCCAAATGGATAAACGTATTCTCTAAATAAAAGTTAAAATAACTCTTAACTTATTTAATCAACTCGAAGTAAACTCACTCACTAAATATAAACAAAACATAAATAAAATAAATTACTGCTTTTGTTGTTCTTTTTGATAGGTATCGGCTTAAGGCTTGAGGATTTATTTATATTGAAATGTAGAGGTTATTACAGCGTAACTTATTCTCCAGCTTCCTCCCATTCTGTGCATTATAATGTTACAAGTCAATCTTCACAGTCATGACATAGAATATAACATGTTCAATAAATCGTACCTCATCTAATAAAAGTCTCTTGCGACAATGATTTCTCTCAACTGCTTCAATTCGTCACATTACTATAATTTACGTATTAATATATGTATTATTGTATGTATTTTATATTTTTATTATGTATGTTCAAGGATAGTATATTTAGTAAAATATATTTATATTACTGTCTTTAACATCTTGGTCTTTTTTTATTGGATAGTTAGGAAAGGAACTGGGATCGCCTTATAAAGTCATCGATCGTCAGTAGGCGGCGTCGGTCGCCTAAGAGACCAGCAACGCCCATAAACATTTGCTATATACCTGTACAAATGGATTGTCAACTTTACTGGATAAGGGATACAGAAAGGATTGATGGAGGGAATAAAGGAAAAGACTAGGAAGGGTAAGAAAAAGGATACGCCCCTCCACTCACCGACAAAACAAAGTAGTAAGCTACTATTTCACGCCGACCTTCTGTGGGGTGTGGTACCTTCCCCGGTGAGAGCTGGCCAAGCATTCTCGATTACCACAATAAACTATTACAACCCACCTAACTAAAATTATTATGCTGGTTACCTTTGGCCCCGATTACCTATATAAGTGTGGCTACCTAATAAACCATACTGTATTATTTGCATGAGGTTTTTAAAGAGAGTTATAAATAAAAATAAATACATGTAATATGTGATAATCTAGCTAAACCTACGTATACAATTACGCACATCGACTAGTTCCGTATTATAATTATGCAGTTAAACACATAGGTTTTTTTTTTTTTTTTTTTTTTTTTTTTTTTTTTTTTTTTTTTTTTTTTTTTTTTTTTTTTTTTTTTTTTTTTTTTTTTTTTTTTTTTTTTTAGAAGCACCCGCCATCTCAGGGTGTTGTCTTGCTTCCCCTGGAATATAGTCCAGGGATCTTTAATGAGCTTTTTTGTTAAATAAATGTACAATTTGATTTTTTAATAATTATGGGCCTCAGAAAATTCAATATAGAAATACAATAAAATTACAATTATTTCAATATGGCAACAGATAAGAATACATTTAAAAAATTTTACAATAGTAAAATAGTCAATACATAATTAGATTCAATTTAAAATAAAACATTACAAATAAAAAAAATACAATTCATGACGGCACAACAAAAGACTTAACCCTAATATCACAGACGATCACAGTTTCTTTTGTTAACCACCCCAACAATGTATTGAGAAGTATATGTCCAAATTTCTTGATGTGAGGTTTTTCTTCTTTGGTTTTTTATGCACTTTCTAACTATCTATGCTAGAAAGCTGAAACTTTCACATTTAAAATTTTCACTACCATGTGGTTGTTATTTTTTGGTGTCTCCTCGTCACAGATTGATACTGTTTGGAGTTATTTGTTTATATATAGGTGCTCCAAGTCGGTGGGCACCAGAACCACTAAGAAACGGGGCGGGGGGAAGGGAAAATTTATGTTTTTTATGCAGAGAAAGTTTCAGTT
>NC_052109.1:5845136-5846983 GCF_012273895.1 Zerene cesonia
TAGTTAGTCCATCAATAGAACACCCGATACCAGTCTTGCTGAGTTCATCAATCAGCTGGTTCACATATACGTTAAAAAATATATAACCTTTTTATAATATCTGGATAGGTGATATCATCGTACTGTTATAACTTTTCGTTTATACTTCGGAATATTCAGTAGCTATTTGCTTCACAATTAAGTATTGAAAATTTAAACACCCGTATCAGGACACAGGGTCACAGAACAAATAAATTACGGTTCAGATACATTTGACTTGTTTTATGCGAGTTGTTGAGTTTACGCGCCATAAACTTGTTTCAATAAACGACTTATTTAACACTGTGTCTATAAATTTGAATGCAAAGTGAGCATTAATATTTGATTGAATTGTGAGAATCGAGGACCCTTTTCGAGTCATTTCTTAATTGGGATCGAATGTTTTTCAAAGAATTTGATTAACTTACACTGATGTAGTTGCAATTATCCACAAGCTTCATAACAATTCTACTAGTGTAGTACTGATGTAGTAAATGCATGGTATATGCTATTCTATTATACGAAAGTTTGTATAGACGAAGGTAAAGACTAAAGATATATCATTATCATCAACATTCACATTACGCTGTTATGCCTTATGTTTGTTATTGTGGAAAATGCATTTACGCATATTCAATCTACACATAGATTTGTCTAGTGCACCGAATTTTAGTGTATAAAAGACTATCGCAGATAAATCCAGGATCCTTTTTATCCGGGTAGAATATGCAAGCGTAGTTCTAATATGAAGTTGGTATAATGAAATAATCTTAAATAGCGGTAAATTTAGATGTAGATAAGGTAACGCAAAATAAACCTATTATAATAATTCCATACAAATGGGTTCAAATTTTTATATAATCCCGATTTTGAGTATTGATAAAGAGCATCATAAAATCAGAGACCTGAGCGTGTCCCTTTTTATTGCAAACATTTTTGCAAATGCGCTTCGGAAGAATCCTATAAACAGCAAACGGTTTAAAAGTAATATCTTTTACTTTTAATTGAATACTCTGAATAATTTTGTGAATAATGAAGTAATTGCCCGCCGAAAGTTCCAGAGCCACACCGCAATTTAATTTTACCTACGTAGCAATAAAATGTACGGCCATTAAGCTCAAAACAATTAAAAGCCAACTGTTTATCTTAACTGTTTGATCTCGAAGTCTTTGTAATTGATTAAAAGATAATATTGAATTAGGGACAGGAATTTCTATATGTCCACGTTTTGATGAAGAGTTTGATACATAGTTATTGATATTTCAAATAAGACATGTTTACAACATTATAGATAAGAAAATAACTTTATCTGTATGTCCGTCTACCCGTTTGTGGCTTCTTTATGCTAAAACCTCTAAAACTCTTTTGACAAAATTTGGATCAGATATAGTTTGCGACCTGATTAAAAAAATGCCCCGATCTCCGATTCGATTATCCGATTAAAGAAATGTCCATTTTTTACTCACTACGCGGAAAGTCAGTAAATAATATTTACATTACATAAACATACCATAATTTCTTACGTGTATGTTCGACATTTGATTTCAAGGCAAATAGGAATTTAATTAAATTCCTTACTATCCTCAAAATATAACAATATTAAATACACAACAATTTAGTGAAGCACTCACGAGAAATAATCTAATTTCAACGTCCTGTAATTAACGGATCCCATCTTAATTACTGTGTGTAATGTGAAGGATTTGCTTCTTGGTTAAACTTGAGTTTACTTGACCAAAACCTTGCGGTAGCAAATAAATTATGTATGAACACTTCCATTTATGAGGGATGTTTGCTTTGAGGATGTTTAAAATGTAACCTATGTGTTT
>NC_052109.1:5847983-5851747 GCF_012273895.1 Zerene cesonia
TGTTAATCTATATTGAATTTAATTTTATAATACGTATTACTAACATAGTTTCTAAGATTAATGTATACTAACACAAATTATGGATGAACATCTGAAAATAAAAATATATTATTATTATTATTATTATGTGTATCTCTCCATAATACTCGGGTACCTCCAGAAGGAAAGCACCCGGTCTTTTGGAAGGCTTACGTGGGGACACAGATCCAACACGCAGAGGCCCTTTAGAGAATTTAATGTGTTGTGGGACACCAGCCGCAGCCTGCCCATGACTGCACTATAGAGATACAGCCCTGGGCAATCCGCGGCCGATGTAGGACTATTGCAAAAAAATGGCATGGAAAAAACTGGGCTATGGAAAGGGGGTGTTCGATGGATTGGTAGGTTGGGTCTATGGGAAACTATGGGCGTCTGCCTTTTCAACTTCGAAAAATTGAAAAATAGTGGCAGACGGTGACATTATTATTATTATTATATTTGTCATATAATTAAATAATTCGTCCCGTACCATTATTGATGGTATTTTAAAAAAGTCAGCAAGGCATATGCACAGACCCTTCTACAAATGTCATGGGCCATGGGCGACGATGATCGCTTTCCGTCATGTGAACCACCATTTGGATTGCGTGCTTCTACATAAGAAGAATGGCGCTTTAGAAACGATTTACGTCGTTAATGATAGCAAGGAAAGAGTTTATTTCTTTAACTCAGAGAAACGTTAATGTATAGAAAACAAGAAATTATAAAACATAATAATAAAGCTTTATGAACATCGTGGATGCAATATCAACCACAAATAAGAAATTGTAACTGTAGCCATTATTGTAATACAACAAAATGGCTCATCAGGATACTTTATTATTCACAATCAAAGGTAAACCATTTTTTGTTTATGATAGATTAATACAGATTACACCTAAATCTGTTATTAATTGAAGAAAACCTTCTGATAATTTAGAAATACTTGCAGAAAAAATTGTTTCCACCAAAGTTGTTTTAAAATTAATTAATTAAGTCGAGAACTTTGAATTATAACTGTTTCAATTTTGCGGCGAAGAAGTCAATTATAACTTCTTGATCTTCTTAAAGCTGTGGGTACATTTATTCTGTGGCAGAGCATTTATTATAAGTCCTAATATTTAAAAAATTTTACATCAATATCCCATATATATGTTGTGTTATATTTGTGATTGTTTTTTTCGTATAAAAAATATTTTCTAACTGATCTATACCCTAACAGAAGACCGGCATGAAATAGAAGCATGCTACTGTGTTTTGTTCGGAGTGGGGGAGCCGGAGGCCTATATCCTTTTTTTTACCTTAACATTCCCAGTTCTTTTCTCATTCCTTTCGTCAATATTTTTTTAAACCTTTTCCAATTGAAAGTTGGCAATCCATCTGTAGAGGCGTAAGGTCATGGGAGGTGGCAGCGCTTAGTAGCTCCATTGCTAACTAAATTAAAAATGTATAATACGCTCGTCTCGGATGCGCTCGGATATCAAGATTTCTGTTTTATCCCAAGGGAACATTTAATGGGGATAAAAAGTATCACCCAAGTCAACTCATACCCTGTCTTTATACCAAATTTCATCAAAATCCGTTGAGAAGTTTCACCGTGATTAACGGACAAACATCAAAGTAAACAAACTTTCACATTTAAAATATTAGTGTGATTGGTAAACACAGTTTCTATTACCACAAAGGTATCCTACGATTGCATTACAACTCGAATGTAGTCTTCGATTGCTTTCCATTATTCGCCAGTGAAAATTGTCTAGTGTGAGACTCACAGTTACACCGATTTCCATACATTGAAGACAAATTTTAAACAAAGGAAACATTCTAAAAGTGGAAAGTTTCCACATTACTAGAAACTTTAAGTGTTTGCATTAAACAGCTGCAGTAGGATTGGTTAATATTACAATTTTCGTCTGTAATGATAACTCTGTTCTAAATAAAAAAAGGAATATTTGTTAAATCGTGTTATAATCAGACGCTTCGGGCAAATAATAATAAAATGTTATCTATGGTTGAATGTTAATTGTATACATATTATAAGTAGTAATTATTATATCTACAGAGCTAAACTTGTTTTGTATCGAATTGGGTAAACATGAATGCTTACTGAATGATGTATGTAATGAAAAATTAAACATCTGCAGCATCCGTGATAATACGAAAGAAAAAGTATTTTAATATTATTATATCTTATTTTTCGGAAAATGTTTATATAGGCAATGAACAGCTTTATTTATTTTCTGTTTTGTACAATAAATTATTATGAATAAATAAAATAAAAAAAAAAATAGCTAAAGCTAATTTATATTTATTTTGTGTTGGAGGAGAAATTAAATAGTTTGAGCATGAACACATCACAACCGTTTTATCATTATATTCCTAGTAAGATAGTAATGAATCGCTTTCTTATAACTATGTTACGGCATATAACTATATCCCTAGGGAAATTACTATATTATGGCTTTATCTATCCTACTGCGACATTTACATACAAGATCTAACATAGATAATCTATTTTTTTTTTGTTATTGGAAAAAATAAGGCACGAAATTTCTCTTAAACTTTCCTGAGCAATAAAACTGCAATCCCATTAAGTTACTGAAGTTTCAGTTAAGAACTACGTAGATTTTATCGGTCTGTGAAACCTAAATTATGTGCAATACTCCATGCAGTTTAGAATCAAAGCTGTTCAGTCGGAAAAATATACCAAAGAGTAGTTGTACTTCTACAAATAATATCTGATATCGGGTGACCTTTTATGTTCTCCGTGGAAAACAATACCTAAAAATTGCAAAGTTAGTTTTAAGTAAAACTCTATGTATGTGTTTAGCAATAACAGTTTCTATTACATAATTTCTATTTTCACGAACCTTATTGGGTAAAACCGACTTCTCTACCATTCCATGTAATCCTATCCTGCGAAATTTATCTCTTTAGCATTCGTCTATTGTTTTTCCTGCTGGCTATGTTTAATCAGTTGTTTGTAATTTCCGCCATCTATCTGCGTACCTCGAAATGCGAAAAGGCCTTATTATTGTTATCAGGTGACACGAATTATAATGGCGGTAGCCGTTCGTACTTCACTATATTTATAGGGTTACTATAGATATGATAGTTCGAATAACAAACACACTCAACAATAACTAACACATACAGAATTTGCTTCAATGGTACACCTATATTGATATATCCAACTACTGGACCGGTTTATGAAAAATTAAAAATCATATTATTATAATAAGTTATCAAAACAATATTTTTGTTTAGCATTTCAAATAAAGCAACATATGTCATAAAGAGTTTATGCTTTGACTACGTCAACATATAAGTATATAATATTTAAAACATTGATATAATTTTAATATGCACCATACTTTGTACCTACACGTTAAGACGCGCTTCGTTAATAGAAAAATAATATCGGTGGGTACTTCTTCTTATATATTGCAAATATATAGGCAGATGTGTTGGCTGTTCTTTGTTTCGAAGGTTCTAGAATGGCAGCTGAGATTATAGCCATTACCACGAGTAGCTATTAATGTTGGAGAGCTCTCCAGATTTCAATCGCTCTCAAACTAACGACACAAACTGTAAATGTAAGAGAAAATTGCTTACAAAGAGAATTGCTTAACTTTTTTCCCCCGAACAACGTTAAAAACTTTAAGAAACTTGTATTAGCAAGTTCTTACAGTTTTTAATCTATCTATTTGAAGTGAAACTTGAGTGATCTATGAATTTATACACAA